>NW_027139623.1:1615000-1735000 GCF_035084215.1 Heptranchias perlo | reverse complement strand
AATGACTGCCTGCCATCTGCCCAACGGAAATTACCTGTCAAATGACTGCCTGCCATCTGCCCAACGGAAATTACCTGTGAAATGACTGCCTGCCATTTGCCCAACCGAAATTGCCTAATACAGATGTGAATGTAAACTTCAGTCCAACATTCAACCAATCAATTTCACGCAATCACAAGTTCTGACTGCAAAACTGCCTGTGACATATCATCTCCTTATGAAATAAATGTTTGCCTTTTTCTCATTTGATGTCCAGTTTTGCTTCATTTGATTTTCCTGGGTTTGTATTGTGACCGTACCCATTTAGTGGCAGTCAGCTGATATTGCCAATCGGGCTCAGCATTCTCTGGCGAGCAGCTACCTGCCTTATAAGCTCCGCTGATAACTTGATATCTGACGAATTTCCTTTCCATGTTTCATTATATTTATACTTTTCTATTTAGGGTAAAACGAGGGTGTCACAAAGTTAAAAACAAAGCAATTTGGCAACATACAGGTCTCCCCAGTAAACGCAAGAGCACGTGGAAGGAATCCCAATTGAACAAATCCCTTCTCATTCACTCCCACTGGAAAAAATCTGAAAAGACCAAACCCGTTCTTATTCCCTCCCATTGCATCGAATCCCAAAGTGAAAAACTCCTTCTCATTCCAAGCCATTATAGAGAGTGCGGTGCCCAGAACTGAACACAGTGCTCTAAATGAGGACTAACCAGAGCTCTGTATAACTGTGACATCACTTCCAGTCCTTTTTATTCCCGTTCCCTTGAGATAAAGATCATCTCCATTTTAACTTTCTTTTAGTGATTTAGTAATCACTGTTAGTGATTTCTGTACTTGGATCCCCATATGCCTTGATTCCTCCAGAATGCAAAAATCTATCGATCTCAGCATCCACTGAGCATCCACAGCCCTCTGGGGTGGAGAATTCCAAAGATTCACATCACTTTCAACGAAGAAATTCTTCCTAATTTCGAACCGAAATGGCCGGTCCCTTATCTTGAGACGATGACCTCTAGTTCTTGATTCTCCAGCAGGGGAATCAGCCTCTCCTCACCTGCCCTGTCAAACCGCCTAAGAATTTTATACGTTTCAATGCGATCACCTCTCATTCTTCTAAACTCCAGCGAATATAGGCCAACTTTACACAATATTTCCACATAGTTCAATTGCAGCAAGACATCCTTACACTTATATTCCAACACCCTTGCAATAAAGGCTAACATATCATTTGCCTTCCTCACTCTCATTAGCCCCTTGGTAACTCACCATTCCCAGTATGTTTTTCCTCTGTTCCTTCGAAAGGGAAAATAAATGAACGTTGAAAACATTTTAACATAATTACAGCGGTTTATATTTTGGAAACAATATCTAGCTGACTGCATCAAATTCGAAAACAAACTTTTAGTTTCTGAAGGAAGCAAATTAATTGCGATGGCCGGGAATCGAACCCGGGTCAACTGCTTGGAAGGCAGCTATGCTCACCACTATACCACCATCGCTGACAATCAACCATGATAAAATAGCTCCTAAAAATCAGACCCTGAACAGTCACTGCAGGCTGTTGGATTTTGTCCTTCATTTAAACTGGTTTCTGACGGATCCTTTCTCGCTCTGTTGCAGTTCCCGTTTCCGCCCAGTAGATGAAGCCAACCCCCAATCAATGGAAATTACACAACAGCCAGTAATTCTTCACCTGATATCGGACTGAAGAGACAGTCGATACCTGCAATACTTGGCCAGATGGAAATACATTTTGCCGCAGCTCACATCAGCCATTGAGTAAAGTTAAATAATTATATTAAATCATTACACAGACCTGACTACAAGCTGGGTACGAATGGCAGCTTAATATTCAAGTCTGTAAGATCTTATGAAAGGACAGGGAAATAGGGAAAGGAGGGGGAGTAGCAATATTACTAAAGGACAATATTACAGCAATTGAAAGATAGAATATCAGCGAGGGTGAGCGGGCAGTGTAAACACTCTGAGAGAGACCCATCACAATTGCCCCCACTGTACTCCTCCAGAAGGTATAAGAAGGGCGAGTGCGGGAGGATTTCTTCATTCTTTGTGAAAGTGTTTGTGAGATTGTGGAAATGTCTGGAAGAGGAAAATCCGGCGGTAAACCTCGGGCCAAGGCCAAGTCTCGCTCATCCCGGGCCGGACTGCAGTTCCCTGTGGGCCGTGTTCACAGGCTCCTCCGAAAGGGGAACTACGCTGAACGTGTGGGTGCCGGAGCCCCGGTCTATCTGGCTGCTGTGCTCGAGTATCTGACGGCTGAAATCCTCCAGCTGGCCGGCAACACGGTCCGCGACATCAAGAAGACCCGCATCATCCCCAGACACCTGCAGCTGTCCATCCGCAACGACGAGTAGTACAACAAGCTGCTGGGACGGGTGACCATCGCTCAGGGCGGGGAGCCGACTAATATCCAGGCCGTGCTGCTGCCGAAGAAAAGAGCTGGGGACATCAAGAGCAAGTGAAGCGGCCAGGATTTAATCTAATAACAGGACAAGGACAGGACCAACCTTATTAAATCCTTTGAAGAAGTAATTGAAAGCGGAGACAAAGTTAATGTAGTAGATGTAATGCATTTGAATCTTCAGAAGGTCTTCGATTGTGGACTCATGGCAAAGTTCAGAGCACGTGGAGTCGGGGACAGGCGGCGAAATGGATAGCAAGCTGGCTACAAAACAAAAAAAGAGAACAGGAGTTAAGGGTAGCTAATTAGAGTGGCTAAAATTGAGAAGTGGTTTAACACAGGGATCATTGCTGGGACCACTGTTGTTCACAATTTAAAATTACGATTTGGATTCGGGAATCGGAAGGACAATTTCAAAATTTGACGATGACACCACATTGGGGAGTACAGTTAATACAAAGGTAGAATGTGTCAAAATGCAAGAGGACACGAATAAACTTACAGAATGAAGAATAAGGAGATCACACACTGCCTGGATCAGGATAGAGGAGCAAAGGGATCGAGGGGTGCAGATACACAAATTACTGAAAGTACCGACTAAAAGTTTATCCGCCAGTGTTACCGTCTCTCAGAGACTCTCGCCCGGAATCTGTGAAAAGATAATGACGACGAACAGGGACCGAAGCCGACCACATCCTCAGTTACAGTGAGACCCGGCCCGGACATCTCATTCTCTCTGTTTTATATCAGAACGTATCCCATCTTCATGTCCAGCACCAGGGAGAGAGAGAGAGAGAGGGACAGTATCAGTCTTACACTTCCTATCAGTGTGTCCATATCACGCTCAATAGCAGTATCCCACCTTCATATACAACACCAGAGAGTGAGAGGGGGCAACACACGGCGAGAGAGAGATCGAGCGGAGGGACGCATTGACAGGCAGACGTAAACAGTATTAGTTTTAGAATGACCGGTAAAGTTCCGTTTTATCGAGAAAGATCCCGTTGGAGAGACAGAAGATGCAATCTCATCTCTCACTGATATTGTACAAGGGACAGACACATTATTAATCCCACACTCAGGGACAGTGCAGACATTGACAGAAACAATGGGCCACATTTAACCCTCTTTTCCTGTTGTATCACCTGGAGTTTTGCAGCTCAGGGCTGTTCGATATTACTCTCAGTGACCGAGAGTTTCACTCCAATTAAATAAATCTGGGTCTGTTGCTGTCAGACACACCGACTCCTACTTTCCTCCACTGTTTCTCCAGGATTGGTTTGAGAAATCCTCCCTCCAGTTTCGGAGTCACACATTTATTTATCAGCAGAGGGGCCAAGAATGAGCAGGATACTTTGGCTCATTCCACAGCCGCCCACTTTACCTCTGGAAGGCTCTTTACCATCAAAAGATACCGAGAGAAACAGCAGGGATGGAAACATCTAGTTTAATAGTTAGAGATTGTAAAGTCAGTCTGGATTCCAGCGTTAGGCACTGGTGGAATCCCATCTGTTTCCCATTCTGGTGCCTGTTCCTGCACTGCCTGTGGACCCCATTCCCTCTGACCTTTCCCCCAGACCCACTTCCTTTGCTCAGACTCGGAAAAATTCCAATTGGGGAAAGTTTCCATCGATTTTTGTATTGGGAATTAAACCAGATATCTGCGCATGCGCGACTCAGCCCCGCCCCCAGCGCTGGTTGTTGGTGAGCAGAAGAGCGCATGCGCGCTCCCCTCCCCCAGCTCGGCCTGTGGGCGCCATTCCCTCAGTGAGCGGAAGAAGATGGTTTAAAACAGCCGGGAATGGAGAGATCACGGCCCCCGGGGGAAGGGAGCAAAGAGCAGCCTCGTTACAGCAGCTCATCGCTTCGGGACCGTGTCCGCAGATGGGCTCAGAGATCGGCATTGAGTCCGGGGGAAGGTCAGGGGGAGTCCGGGGGCTGTTTGTAAGAGGCGGAGTGGATCAGGAACTGGTCCCGGAACATGGAGTGAGCGGGGGAAGGGAGAGGTCATTCTCGGGCTGTGTGTGTCCAGGGTGTATCCAGGGGAAGGGAGACAGAATGGGAAGAACCTGCTATTTAAAATCATTGCTGCTTTCTCTCCCCAAATCAGTGGTGAATGGTCCTGGTTCAGTTCCAGTCTCACCCTGTTACTGGACAGTGAACAGTCGGGATGTGGGGAGTGAAACAAGCAGTATCCATAGCAGGCATCAGGTGAGAAGTGTGAAGGACACATTTTAAACAGCGGTTGTTTGGTTTCGGGTGAACGGCTAGTCTCATGGGAGAGGAGTTGAGAAACCTGACCGGTACAAAGGTCCCTGCCCCATCGGGTGGTCCCATTCACTGATCAGTGCAGGGGTTGGGTTGTGGCTGGATGTCACTAAATTGTTATAAAATCGGCCAACACACCTGGTGTGCAGAAGCTGAGTGCTGCAGTACTGCAGTGGAGTCAGACACTGACACTATTTGTATCACTGGTTTTCATTTGTGGATATTCAAAATGATCATTAACAGAGATATGAAACTGATCACTTTTGTGTTGTCTTCCTCACCTGTTCCTGAGTAACAAGAGATAATTTTCTTTCTACAGGCAAATCCTTGAAGGATCCAGAATGAATCTGATGTATCCTCCACCGAGGCACAAGAAACAGTGCAGCCAGCTCCTTCTCACACACAGTAAGTACATTATCACACACACAGAGCACGGAGTCACAGACAGGTCATCAGTTCCACAGTCCCAGACAGCAGAAGTAGTCAGTACCACACTGATCTTAAATTCCAGAGACACATTTTCAATCCAACAGAGCAGGTGAAGTAGATACTGTTCCATTTCCCCCAAACTCAGTCCCGCTGACAGGGAAATACAAAAATCCCAGTCAAAATCACACTCTCAGATTAAAAGGCACTGTGTCAATCTCACAATAGTGCAACATTAAATACCAGATAGAAATCACACATGGTACCCGATTGAAAGGGACAGAATGAACCCCAATAATGTACCCTGAGATTCCAATTGAATACCACCCCACAACTCACAAATGTGAGTTTAATACATGCAGTATCCATTCGAATAGTGTATCATGAGGGACAAACTGCAGACATGTCCAAAACTCATGCAGAGTATCAGACTGAGAAATGCTGTGACAGTGTAACCTGAGAAACAAATTAGAAACCAGTTTATAATACACTCATAGTATGAGATGTAAAGATACAGTATCAATTCTATTAGTGCACACTGAGATACACATTACATACCAGTCCAAAAATCTCTCTCAATATTAGACTGAAAGACACAGTATCGATTACAATAGAACAGACTGAGCTACACATTATACACCAATTCAAAAATCACTATATCAGTTTGTAATATATGTTATCATTCACAATAGTACACAAAAAAAAATGATTTAATAGTAGTCCAAAAAGCACACAAATTATCTGATTAAAAACCTCCAGCACGAAATCCTAAAGTTTATCCATATTTATCAATAAAATGAGAAAAACTATTTAAACATGAAGATATTAAAGCTACAGTATTGAACACCGTAATCTAATGTGAGAAAATAATTACAGACAGATACAGAATAAATCTCGCACTCATGTATGGTACCACAGTTGACAGAGAATGAATCCCCCACTCTCATAATGTACCAGAAACTGGCAGATAAAGTATGAATCCCACACTCACACAGCATCAGAGACTGCATATATCGAATGAATCGCAAACTCAAACACACTACTGACAAGATACACAATGAATCCCACACAGTATCACGGACTGAGAGATACAAAATGAATCTCTCAGTCACCTACATTAGTGCAGGCTGAGTTACAAATTAGGGACCAGTCCACAAATCTCAGTGTCAGATTGAAAGATACAGTACCAATTCCATTAGTGCAGACTGAGCTACATATTAATTACCAATACAAAAGACCAATGCAGATTCAGACTGAAATATACAGTATTCCATTTATGCAGACTGAGCTGCACATTGTATATAAGTTCAAAAATGTCACCATATCAGTTTGGAAGATACACTAAATCACAATTGTGTTCACATTGATGCAGATTTAATAGTAGCCAAAAAGTGCAGTGATTCTCTGATTATAACCTACAGCATCACATTTTAAAGTATATAATTATCTACCAGTTAAACACTGGGAAAAATTATTTATACATTTATGTATTAAAGATACAGGTTTGAACGCCATGCTGTAAACTGAGATACAAATTAGATACAGATAAAGGATGAATCTCATACTCAGATCCAGTGCCAGAGACTGACATACAGAATGAATCCCTCACTCACACAATGTACCACTGACTGACAGATACAGAACGAATCCCACACTCACACACTGTAGCACAGACTGACAGATACAGTATATATATCACTCATATACAGTATCAGAGATTGATGGAAATGGAATGAATGTCTCACTCACATACAGCACCAGAGACTGACAGATATGGAATTAATCCCAAATTCACACACGGTGCCAGAGACTGACAGGAACAGAATGAACCTCATTCAGATACAGTACAAGGGACTGACATATATAGAATGAATCCCACACTCACACAAAGTACCACAGGCTGACAGAATCAGAATGAATCACTAAGTCAAATCACTGCAGACTGAGTTACACATAACATGCCAGTCCAAAAATCTTAGTGTCAGATTGAAAGATAATGTATCAATTTCATTAGTGCAGACTGAGCCAAACATTATATAGCAGTCCAACACTGTCAGACCTTATCAGACTCAAAGATACAACATCAATTCCATTAGCATGTACTGAGCTACATGTTACACACCAGTCCAAAAATCTCATACAGCAACAGACTGATAGATACATTATCAATTCTATTAGTGCAGGCTGAGCTATATATTACATTCCAGTCCAAAAATCTCACAGTGTCAGACTGAGATACAGAATTAATTCCATTATTGTAGACTGAGCTACACATTATATACCAGTTAAATAATTTCACCATGGACAGATTGAAAGGTACATTATCATTCACAACAGAGTTCAGAGATGAAGATGTAATACTACTCCAAAACTCACACACATTGTTTGATTAAAGAAAATCCAAAAGTGTATCAATATTTACAAATTAAACACTTGATAAAAAACTGCATATCCTTTAAAGTATTAAAGATATAGTTTCATATACAATAATATAAACTGAAATAAGAATACAGAATGAATCCAGACTTGCACATTGTCTCATAGACTGAATTATAGAATGAAACCCAGACTGAGATAAATTAGCTGAGACTGACAGATACAGAATGTATCCTAAACTCATATACAGTATCAGAGACTGACAGATACAGAATAAACCCCACATTTGCATGCAGCACCAGAGACAGACAGAAACAGAATGAATCCCACACTCACATACAGTACCAGAGACAGACAGATACAGAATAAACCCCATACTCATGTACAGTACCAGATACAGACAGGTACAGAATAAACCCCACACTTATATACAGCACCAGAGACAGACAGAAGCAGAATAAACCTGACATTCGCATACAGTACCCGTTACAGACCGATACAGAATAAACCCCACACACGTACAGTACCACAGACTGACAGGCACAGAATGAATCCCACAATCACACACAGTACCAGAGACTGACAGATACAGAATAACCCTCATTCATATACAGTACCAGAAACAGACAAATAAAGAAGAAACCCCACACTCATTTGCAGTACCAGAGACAGACAGATACAGAATGAATCCCAAATTCACATACAGTACCAGAGACTGACAGATACAGAATGAATCCCAAATTCACACAAGGTACCAGAGACTGACATATACTGAATAAACCCCACATTCACATACAGCACCAGCGACAGACAGATACAGAATGAATCCCAAATTCACATACAGTACCAGAGACTGACAGATACAGAATGAATCCCAAATTCACACAAGGTACCAGAGACTGACATATACTGAATAGACCCCACATTGAAACAGTACCAGAGACAGAGAGACACAGAACAAAAAACACACTCATTTCCAGTATCAGAGACAGACAGATACTGAAAAACTCCAAACTCATGTACAGTGATACTGACAGACACAGAATAAACCCCACACAGATACAGTACCACAGACTGACAGGCACAGAATGAATCCCACACTCACACAGTACCAGAGACTGACAGATGCAGAATAAACCCCACACTCATGTACAGTACCAGAGACTGACAGAAACAGAATAAACCCCACACTCACACACAGCACCAGAGAGTGATAGGCACAGAATGAATCCCACACTCACACACAGTACCAGAGACTGACAGATACAGAATAAACCCCACACTCACACACAGCACCAGAGACTGACAGATACAGTATATACCCCCCACTCATATGCAGCACCAGAGACTGACAGATAGAGAATAAACCCCACACTCATATGCAGCACCAGAGACAGACAGATACAGTATATACCCCCCACTCATATGCAGCACCAGAGACTGACAGATACAGAATAAACCCCACACTCATATACAGTACCAGAGACTGACAGATACGGAATGTGTGAATTTGGGATTCACAGTATCAGAGACAGACAGATACAGAATAAACCCCAAACACATCTACAGTATCAGAGACACACAATTACAGAATAAACCCCACACTGACACACAGTTCCAGAGACTGACAGATACAGAATGAACCTCACACTCATGTACAGTATCAGAGACTGACTTATACAGAATGAATCTTATACTCACACACAGTACCAGAGACTGACAGATACAGAATAAAGCCCAACCTCATATACTGTACCAGAGACAGATAAATACAAAATAAACAACAAACACATCGACAGTATCGGAGATAGATGGATGCAGAATAAATCCCACACTGACACACAGTACCAGAGACAGACATAGACAGAATAAACCCCACACTCACACACAGTACCAGAGACAGACAGATACAGAATGAAAGCTGCACTCACACACAGTACCAGAGACAGACAGATACAGAATAAAACCTACACTCACACACAGTACCAGAGACTGACAGATACAGAATAAACCCCACACTCACACACAGTACCAGAGACAGACAGATACAGAATAAAACCTACACTCACACACAGTACCAGAGACTGACAGATACAGAATAAACCCCACACTCACACACAGTACCAGAGACAGACAGATACAGAATGAATCCCACACTCACACACAGTACCAGAGACAGACAGGCACAGAATAAACCCCACACTCACACACACTACCAGAGACAGACAGGCACAGAATAAACCCCACACTCATACACAGTACCAGAGACTGAAAAATACAGAATAAACACCAAACTTTTGTACAGTATCAGAGACTGACAGATACAGAATAAACCCCACAATCATGTAAAGTGCCAGGAAAAATTGTTTGGTTCGTGAGTGTCTGTAAATGAAGGAAACATGGTGTCTGGTAAGGGAGTGTCTATACATGAAGGAAAAACGGTGAAGGATCAGGGAATATCTATAAATGAAAGAGAAATGGTGACAGGTCAGGGATTGTCCATGAATGAAGGTGAAATGGTTTCTGGTAAGGGAGTATTATAAATGGGAGAAGACATGGTGACAGGTCAGGGAGTGTCTAAAAATGAAGGCGAAATGGTGACGGGTTACGGAGTGTCCATAAAGGAGGGAGAAAAGGTGACAGGAGGCAGAGTCTGTAAATGATGGAGAAATCGTGACTGGTCAGGGGGTGTCTGTAAATGGAGGAGGAATGTTGACTGGTCCGGGAGTGTCTGTAAATGAAGGAGAATTGTTGACAGGTCAGGTCGTGTCCATATCTGAAGGAGAAACAGTGATGGGTCAGGGAGCGTCTGTTAATGAAGGGAAATGCTGACGGGTCAGGGAGAGTTTGTAAATGAAGGAGAAATGCTGAAGGGTCAGAGAGCGTCTATAAATGTAGGAGAAATTGTGTTTGATCAGAGAATGTCTGAAAATGAAGGCGAAATGGTGACTGGTCAGGGGGTTTCTGTAAATGAAAGAGGAATGGTGATTGGTCAGGGGGTGTCTGTAAATGAAGGCGAAATGGTGACTGGTCAGGGAGAGTCTGTAAATGAAGGAGGAATGGTGATTGGTCAGGGGGTGTCTGTAAATGAAGGAGAAATGGTGACTGGTCAGGGGGTGTCTGTAAATGAAGGAGGAATGGTGATTGGTCAGGGGGTGTCTGTAAATGAAGAAGAAATGGTGATTGGTCCGGGAGTGCCTGTAAATGAAGGCGAAATGGTGATTGGTCAGGGGGTGTCTGTAAATGAAGGAGGAATGGTGATTGGTCCCGGAGTGTCTGTAAATGAAGCAGGAATGGTGATTGGTCCGGGAGTGTCTGTAAATGAAGCAGGAATGGTGAATGGTCAGGGGGCGTCTGTGAATGAAGGCGGAATGGTGATTGGTCAGGTGGTGTCTGTAAATGAAGGAGAAATGGTGATTGGTCAGGTGGTGTCTGTAAATGAAGGAGAAATGGTGATTGGTCAGGGGGTGTCTGTAAATGAAGGAGAAACGGTGATTGGTCCGGGAGTGTCTGTAAATGATGGCGAAATGGTGACTGTCAGGGAGAGTCTGTAAATGAAGGAGGAACGGTGATTGGTCAGGGAGTGTCTGTAAATGCAGGAGAATTGTTGACAGGTCAGGTCGTGTCGATATCTGAAGGACAAAAAGTGATGGGTCAGGGAGTGTCTATTAATGAAGGGACATGCTGACGGGTCAGGGAGAGTTTGCAAATGAAGGAGAAATGCTGAAGTGTCAGGGAGCGTCTATAAATGTAGGAGAAATTGTGTTTGATCAGGGAGTGTCTGAAAATGAAGGAGAAATTGTGATAGGTCAAGGAAAATCTTTAAATGAAGGAGAAATGGTGACTGGTCAGGGAGAGTCTGTCGCCAAAATTGGGAGATATCACAGATGGACGGCATACAGGCAGCTATGGGGAGGGACATTGTGTGGAAATGAGGGGCAGAGCATATACACGCAGCCAGAGTCAGCATATTCAGGAGAGGAGAGGGGAATCAGTGAGTGTAGAACTGAATCCAACCAGAGTCAGCAACTTCAGGGGAGGAGAGGGAGGGGAACCAGTGAGTGTAGAACTGAACCCAGTCAGAGTCAGCACCTTCAGGGGAGGAGAGGGAGGGGAACCACTGAGTGTAGAACTGAACCCAGTCAGAGTCTGGATCTTCAGGAGAGAGAGAAAACTTAAATAGAAGGAAAAATGTTGGAGGTGGTGCGATGGGTTTGGGTTTCAGCAGAGGGAGGAGGGTGAGTGTGTGGGACGGGGATTTACAGTCTGGGGGAATGAGCGGGAAGAATGTTCCATAGGAACTGGAATTGCCTGTTCTGAATTTCTATCCTGTATTCACAGTGAGGACTTTTGTTATCTCCTTTTACAGGGTATTAGAAGGGGAGGATTTGCAGACGAGAAACTCAAACCAAACATCACGTCAAGATCTGACTCCATTCACCAGCACCTGAAGATTATCGGCCTTAAAATATAGGAGAAATGTTGATCTGTTCTATCTGTGGGAAAAGATTTCAAACATCACTGTGATTGGAATAGCAGCGAGACACACACACCCGATTGAGAGTGTTCCAGTGCACTGACTGTGGGAAGAGCTTTCACCAGTTACACAGCCTGAAGAAACATCACACCATTCACAGTGGGGAGAAACGAGACACGTGTTCTCTGTGCAGACGAGACTTCTACTGATCTCCAACATGGAGAGAGAGAAGGACACCCGCACCATGGAGAAACCGTGCAAATGTGGGGACTGTGGGAGGGGATTCAGTTACTCATCCCGGCTCGAAACTCATCGACGCAGACACACTGGGGAGAGGCCGTTCACCTGCTCCGTGTGTGGGAAGGGATTCACTCAGTCATCCCACCTCATTGAACATCAACTTGTTCACACTGATAAGAGACTTTTTAAATGTTCTGTCTGTGAGAAGAGCTTTAAAAGAAAAAGTGATCTGCTGACACACCAACGCACTCACACTGGGGAGAGGCCGTTCACCTGCTCCGTGTGTGGGAAGGGATTCACTCGGTCATCCAGCCGACTGATACACCAGCGAGTTCACACTGGGGAGAGGCCGTTCACCTGCTCCGTGTGTGGGAGCGGATTCACTCAATCTTCCCACCTCATTGAACATTAAATTGTTCACACTGATAAGTGTCTTTTTAAATGTTCTGTCTGTGAGAAAAGCTTTAAAAGTAAAAGTGATCTGCTGACACACCAACGAGTTCACAGTGGGGAGAGGCCGTTCACCTGCTCTGTGTGTGGGATGAGATTCACTCAATCATCCCACCTGCTGAGTCACCAGCGGGATCACATGTGATTCCAGGAGTTGGATTCTGCTGTTATTGCTGATGTTAATCACATCCAGGACTGAACCGTGTTCATTCTGACAGTTGGGGGTTGTTTCTGATGTTAATAATCCCTTTAACTGGGCTGGAGTTTAGTATTCTGTACAAGTGTCAAATGAATCAGCTTTCTTTCAAACAAAGTGTTTCTAGTCCTTCATATCTTGATGATAAGAATCATAGAATCATAGAAGTTTACAACATGGAAACAGGCCCTTCGGCCCAACATGTCCATGTCGCCCAGTTTATACCACGAAGCTAGTCCCAGTTGCCTGCACTTGGCCCATATCCCTCTATACCCATCTTACCCATGTAACTGTCCAAATGCTTTTTAAAAGACAAAATTGTACCCGCCTCTACTGCTGCCTCTGGCAGCTCGTTCCAGACACTCACCACCCTTTGAGTGAAAAAATTGCCCCTCTGGACCCTTTTGTATCTCTCCCCTTAAATCTATGCCCCCTCGTTATAGACTCCCCTAACTTTGGGAATAGATTTTGACTATCTTCCTTATCTACGCCCCTCATTATTTTATAGACTTCTGTAAGATCACCCCTAAACCTCCTACTCTCCAGGGAAAAAAGTCTCAGTCTATCCAACCTCTCCCTATAAGTCAAACCATCAAGTCCCGGTAGCATCCTAGTAAATCTTTTCTGCACTCTTTCTGGTTTGAGGACTTATGATGAAGTGTGTGGAATCCTGAGTTCCTTCACCTTTTCAAAAGATAGATCTACAAGATGTCCAAGTCTGACAGGACAGAAAATTCTATTATATCACAGGGTCCACTTCAATCAGCCTGAGCAGGTTTCCAATACACTTGTGTGAAAAAGAGCTTCCTGATTTCAATCCTAGACGCCCTAGCTCTAAATTTAAGTTTATGTCCTCTTGTTCTGGATTCCCCCACTGGAGAAAATAGTTTCTATTTCTACCCTATCGAGCCCCTTTATAATTTTAAATCCCTGGATCAGATCACCCCTCAATCTTCTAAACTCAAGTGAATGGAAACCAAGTTTATCCAGCCCGAGTATCATTCTGGTGAATCCGCACTGTCCCCCCTCCAAGGCCAATATATCCTTGGTGAGGATCAGTACTCCAGAGGGGCTCTGACCAAGGCTCTGTAGAACTGAAGCATCACTTCCTTCCCTTTGTATTCCAGCCCTGGAGATAAAGGCCATTAATCTGTGATTGCTTTTTGTATCTGTGCACTAGCCTTTAGTGATTTGTGTACAAGGACACCCAAATCTCTTTGCTACTCCACCGTTCCCAATCTCTCACTTTAAGAAAATACTCCAATGTTTCCTTTTTGCATCCAAAGTGAATGATCTCACTCTTCCCCACATTGAACTCCATCTGCCACAGTTTGTCCATTCACTTAAACAGTCCCTTTGTAACTTCCTACTCCCATCTACATCACTTACTGTGCCTCATAACTTTGTGTCATCTGGAAACTTGGATCTACAACTCTCCATTCCTTCATCCAATTTATTGATAAATATGGTGAAAAGCTGAGGCCCCAGTGCAGATCCCTGGGAACACCACTAGTCATATCCCACCAATCAAAGAACTTTCCCTTTATCCCTACTCTCTTCTCCGACCTCCCAATCAATTACAACCCATGTCACAAGGTCACTTTCAATTGTGTGCATTTTATTTATTCTATTAATCTCTTGTGCTGAACCTTATCAAATGCCTTCTGGAAGTCCACATAGACAACATCCATAGACACTCCCCTGTCCACGTTGTTGGTTTCCTCAACAAATTCAGCTAAATTAGTCAGACATGACCTACCCTTCACAAATCCAAGTTGACTCTCTTTGACCAGCTCAATTTGTGTCTCATGATAGATTTCAGTAAGTTCCCCACAACCGACGTTAAAATGACAGGTCTGTATTGTCCTGGTTTCTCCCTCCCTCCTTTTTTTAAATAACGGAGTGACATTTTCAACATTTATATCCAAAGGCACAATTCCTGAGTCCAGAGAGCTTTGGGAAATTATAACTAATGCATCTCTAATTTCCCCAACTGTTTCCTTTAATACGATGGGGTGGATACCGTCAGGTCCGAGAGCAGTCTCCGTGGAGGGGGGTTATCACCTTTTACCTGAATACACCGATATTTTCGCCCACATTCATGTTAGTGTTTGGCGAACACTGTCTGATGTCTTTCACACACCTGTCGAACCTTGGGGTCAGAGGCGTAGGGGGTAATGTCACCTTCACTGCTTGGGCGGTAAACTGACGGAGCAGAAATTAAAATCGGGCCGGTTCTATAAGGGGCGGGTGATCCGCTCGACCAGTTCAGCCTCCAGCAATGGTGAAAATTTCCCTCCACGTGTTGTGAACCGGTGCAGTTTGAGACAATGGACCAACTTGTGGGCTTCGAAGATTGATACTAGGGCGGAGGACAGGAAAAGTGTGGCCGATTTTAACTATCCCCGCCTGGCGGAAATGGGGTGGTAGAGGCGAGTAAATGGTGTCAGGTCACTTACCGCCCCTTTAACGTTGGAGTTCCTGCCTCCACCACCGTGGGTCGGGTCCTGAGAAGAGCGGCCGGAGCAACACCCACCTGTTTCCGGGTCAGACCACGTGTAATATGTAAATCAGAGTATTATGACGTATCTGGGACAGTATTTAAATTTGGTGACGAATGGGAGGAGGAGCCGCCCTATCGATGGGCATTGAGTGATCCAGAACACTGAGAAGTTTATTGTTAACTGATATTTTGTGGAGTAAGGATGAGCCGGAGAGCTTTCCCTTCGCCTGCTGAGGCCGTGAGAAATCTCCCGGCCCCTGATCGTCTCAGAAATGTATCAGGAGGTTTCCTTATAGATCTGTGTAACCAGGCCCAGCCTCATGTCCCATTAAACTCCCTGCACTGAGTAAACATTGCTGCACAGCAGCTCAGAGAGGAAACGATCTCCGGAACTCCCCACTGGAGTTTGAAATTACATTAATATTTTACCAGTTAGTAACGGTCCGGGTGTTGGTCCATTATTATTCTGTTCTGGTCAAAACAAATGTCCCAATGAACAGGACGCTGTCTGACCCTGACAGCTCACCCTCAGTCCATCCCACCGGGCAGTGTGTGTGATGGGAAATAATCATCAATCGAAAAGGAGGATTTGATTTTATTCATTTCAGGATTAAACATTTAATATTGAAATCATATTATTTCCAGACTAATAACAGCAAATAATTTCATGTTAGAATCACATCTTGTATCATTTCACAAACACCGCATTTGTCGGGTAAAATATAATTCCTGTCTGCTTTTTTCCAAATTTATTTAAAGTATTCGATTGATATCAGTTACTTTGGTGAACTCATTGATGTCAATAGATAGTAAAATCAGGCGCGGTGAATAACGGGCGCCCGATCCGCTACCGCCCGTCTCACGCCACCGCCAAACGTGAAACTCTAATTGACTCTAATTGACTTTTTATTTAATTTCGGATGGAAAGTCTTCAGACGTTTCTATGATTTAACTAATGTAACAATTAGATTCAGTGGGTATTTAAGCCCGTTCTTCAGCTCCTCTCTGAATTTAGTCTGGGTCACAGCATAAATACACGTGTTGGTGCAGGAACTGAGAAGTTGAAGCATGAATCCGGCTGACTCAATGTCACTGACCGTATAGAACTGGGCGTCTGTTATACGCAGAGAGATAAAATAAAAAACTTCTGCGCTCCATAACAATATAAAACTGCCTGATATACTGAAGAGTAAAACGATGGATTTCCTTCGGTTCTCCATCTCTGGATCCTTGTGATTTCCTCCATTGCTGCGGCCCCGGAGTCCCCTGCGGGCTCTGCTGGCCGCTAAAATGTGCCTGGCAGTGAGAACATTGAACAGCAAAATCAGAATGAATGGGAGACAAGGAGTTAACACAAGATGAAACAAGTCAAACGCAGCAAATGTGGGTGAAGTGAAAAAGGTCGGTTTGAAGACACAACCCCGGGGTACATTGTCCATTATATATTCCGGGCCAATTACAAAGTAGCAGGGAATGTTTAGTAAACAGCTCAGCGCACTCACCACCCCGATAACAACAGCCGCCGTTTTCTCGGTGCAATATTTTGTTTTCAGCTTCTGACAACAAATGGCCACAAATCGATCAAAGGTGAAAACCACTGTAAACCAGACAGAGGCCACTGTGACTGCAAAACTCAGGTTGAGAATGAAACGACACACGGGGGTAATGGTCAAGAATGAAACTGGGAAATAAATCTCAGCAATGCGCCACATTATGACATCAGTGATAACGACCAGGAGATCGGCCGCCGCCATTCCCACCAGGTAGCGAGTGATACATTTGGAGAGACCGCACTTTCCTCGGGACAGGATCACAATCGCCACCAAGTTAACTGTAAGAGAGAGAAAAGGAAGGAGAGAAATTACTGATCAGACCTGGAGACAAAGCAGCAGTTTGAGATGATCTGGGGTGAAATTTCCAGCTTTGTTGCTGCATCAAACGGTGGAAACTGATTCACTGACCTGGGCAGCGCTTTCGGGCGGAGAAATGTTTTTAAACACAATTATAAACAATGAATTGGGAAATTGATGCAGAAAGTGAATAAATTGAACACCGGATCCACTGGAAGGGCCGAGAGAGGGCGCAGTGCCGGTGGGGAAGGGAGAAGGTGCTTTCCTGAACCGATGAAATGCGGATTTGGGTTCCAGACAGAAGGGACAGTGACTGATGGCCGAGAAGGTGAGGGGACAACGGGAGGTGCTGTTGGTTTGTTGCTCTGGATGAAGAGAGCCGACAGGGGCCGGCACAAAACGGGAAAGACCAATATCCCCGTCGGTAAGTTTTATACTTCGAATCGGATTGGAAGGGGCAGCTGTGGGCCGAGCCAGTGAGTGAAATTGGGAGGGAGACAAAGAAAAGGACATGTCGGAGCTGGAGGGGAGACAGCAGCAGATGGTTTGTGAAAGCGGATAAACAGAAGTAACGGATGAGGAGACAGAGGATTCAATGCAGTGGGAGGAGAGGCTGGGATTCACAGGGAGAGACTGCAGCAGAGTGTTGGAGGAAATCTGATCGATAGGTCCAACTCACAATCCAATTAATAAATTCAACCATTATATTTTTGTGATTATTGGTGTCAGTGAATAGTTCGTTGGCTACATAATGTGTACAACAAATTTACTTTGTACATGCAACTGAAATTAAATGAAAATGCATTGATTAAATTTGCCCCGTTCTTTGTTGAATTAAGCTGAAATATACATTCTCTAGAATACAGTATTCTAATAATTCACTGCGATCAAAAAATCACTGATTTTATTCTTCAAATACATTTGATTTATGTCCATGTATTCAGTCAGTAAACAAGTAAAAGGAACACTCACATAAACAGACTGAGGATCTGATCGTGATAAACACACCCGGAGAGAGTACAATAAAACTCTCACAATCTGACAACATCCTAATAAAATCTTGAAGTCACATTTCCTCTTCACAATTGTACTGGAAGTTTCGCAGTTCATTCCGATGAATTATTCACACCGCTGCTGCTCTCTCTCTCTCTCTTCCCCTCTCGCTCTCATTCTGAGTGTGTGTGCGTCTGTCTGTCTGTCTCTCGTTTCTTCTGCCCCCTCTCTCTCATTTTCCTTCTCAGTCGCGTTCTCTGTCGCTCCTCTCTAACTCTCCGCTCTCTCTAATTTCTTTCTCAATGCCCCTTTTGACATCCGAGTAAATCCTAACATCCTGCGCCTGCTTTCTCCTCACCAGCCCCGTGTTCCAAAGATCCTATTCTTAGTGTAAGTTTGTTTAATGGTGAAGTCTCTGTGAACGGTTTAATGTTTCTACAGATCATCCCGTTCTCCACCTGTTCACCTACACTGTTCACTTCATCTACAATGCATGGAATGAACAGAATCGAATGCCTCTCCCAGACACACCTCACAACAATTGAAATTCCTTCTCCTGTAATTACAAAGTACAGCGTTAGATGGCGGCATTGTTCAATTAACAAAACGCCAACATCACCGCTGCTGCTGAAAGTCTGCAGATAAATAGAAGGGCCATTAATTTAACAGATAAAGTGCAAACTGATACAACATAACATCAAAACATTGCATTTTACAGTGAATTCATCGACAGTGAAGCAGAGAATGAGGTGTAAAAGGATCAGCTGCAAACTTAGTTCAATAGGCAGACATCTGAAGCGGCGTCAGATACACACACAATGAAATAAACTTTCGGAATAGTGATAACCAATAAATACATTGAAATCCCAGTTAAACTGAACCGTATTATTGTGGACGGAGGACATTGCGCTGCCTCCTTGTAACACTGAGACCGTGAGCTGTCTCATTATCAATCACTGAAAAGACGTTTATGAAAAAAATATTCCAGGACAGGTTAGTTCCACAACATGAAACTGTGAACATCTCCTGATGGTCTGATACCAGCTCTTAGCCCAGACACCTGATTCCAATACATTCAGCACAGAGAATAATCCAGTAACAATGCCAGAATTGGATAAACAAAATCGTAAAGCAGAAAATGCAGCTGCTCCAAGACCAAAAGAGCAGAGACTGAGGACAGAACAGTCCATTGTGTAATACATGATGGGAGAAAAAAAAAGTATCAAGTACAGCAGCAGAGTTAATAACGATTTAGACCATGAACAGCTGAGATAATGGCTTACCTGGAACTCCAACGGCTGCGAGAACTGGATAATAAATACATTCTATCAGATACATTACTGAATATCCCATTTCTGTGAGAAGCAATGATTTCTGTTGGCCTGGAAACCGCAGCTTCAGCAGGCACTCTGTGTCGATTCATTACAGCGATCCCTGATTTATACAGGGGGTAAATCTCCACTGACACTGTTATACCCCTGATCATTGCTATTAGTTACAGTCATTTGAACAAACAGGCCACATCAGCAGCTTTGACTCCGATATAAATGATGACGTGGATATATCACAAACTTCTCAAAGTTCAGGACTTTGTCTTAATGAGACTTCTCTCAGGAATAAAGTGAAAAGCTGTGCTCAGAAAGGACTGGTCCAACAACAATGAGCGGCTTCATTTACAGTTTTCATATAATTGTGTTGACCATGTTCACTTTTACCGATTCAATTATAAATTTTATAGATTTCTCCACATTATACATTGAGTCCAGGGACACAAGCAGACCCGTTTCACTCTGTTCCTGCAGTTTCCCAGTGAAAATGTGAAAGTTGACACGAAGACAGCCTCGAAAAGAGACACCATCCTTTCAGGCAGTGCTTAACAACACTCCGTGTGAAAAATGTTCTCCTTATTTCCCCTTTAGTTGTTTTGCCAATCATTGTAAACCTATGACCTCTGGTTATCAATCCAATTGCCAGAGTAAACAGTTACCCCCATTTGCTCGAAAAAAAATACTCATTATTTTGATCACCTCTTTTTGATCTCCCCTTAACCTTTTCTGCTCTATGGATAACAAGCCCAGCTTCTCCAATCTCTCCACATAACTGAAGTCCCTCATCCCTGGTATCACCCTGGCAAATCTCCTCTGTACCCTCTCCAAGGCCTTTACATCCTTCTTAAACTGTGGTGCCCAGTGTTGTACACAATACTCCAGCTGAGGCCTAACCAGCCTTTTGTAAAGGTTTAACATGACTTCCCAATTTGTGTATTCAATGCCCCTCTTTACAAACCCATGTATCCCATCCGCTTGCTTAACCACCTTATCAACTTGCCCTGCCACCGTCAAATATTTGTGAATATGCGCCGCCAGGTCTCTCTGCTCTTCCACCACCCTCAAAATAGTACATTGAGTTACATCGAGTTACTTCGAAACCACAGGACAGACACAGGCCATTCGGCCCAACTTGTTTATGCCAGCATGTATGCTCCATACGAGCCTCCTCCCTCCCTACTCCATCGAACCCTATCAGGATACGATATTCCATTATGCCTCTTGTGCTAATCGAGCTTCCCCTTAAATGCATCTACGTTATTTCCCTCAACTACTCCTTGTGGTAGCGCATTGCACATTCTTACCACTCATTCGGTAAAGAAGTTTCACCGGAATTCCATATTGGATTTATTAGTGACAGTCTTATATTTATGAACTCTATTTTTATACTCACTCCCAAGTGGAAGCATTTTCTCTTCATCTACCCGACCAAATTCTATCATTATCTTAAAGACTTCTATCAGGTCACCCCTCAGCCTTCTCTTTTCAAAAGAAAAGAGTCCCAGCCTGTTCAGCCTTTCCTAATAAGGGTATCCCCTCAGTTCTGGTATCATCCTTGTGAATCTTTTTTGCACCCTCTCCAATCCCTGTATATCCTTTCTATAATATGGAGACCAGACTGTGCACAATAATCCAAGTGTGGCCGCACCAAGTCTCCACACAAGTTTAACATAACTTCTTTGTTTATTCAATTCTATCCCTCTCGAATTGGACCCCAGTGTTTGACTCACCTTTTTGTAAACCTGCGTCGCTACTTTTAGTGATTGGTCTATTTGTGCCACAAGATTTTATTAAAATTTCAAACGATGCTTTATTTCATAAAATTTAATGATACACACATTTCAATGAAAATGTCACAATTACCCTTCAAAACAATACAATACAGATGGTGCAAACTAAGAACACATTATTACAATTCAAAACACAGTACATATCTTCTAATACATTCTGTACCATACAAAGTGAAATGGCCTTACATGGTCGCCTTTCCTCAAAGAACCTTTACGTAGGCAGCACCTCACTTCAGTGCGTCCCTCAGAACATACTCCTGGACCTTGGAATGTGCCATTCGGTAACAGTCGGTCGTGGACAGCTCCTTCAACTGGAATCCAAGCAGGGAATGGCCCTGGGAATCCTCAACATTGACTCTTGACCCCATGAAATCTCATGGCATCAGGTCAAACATGGGCAAGGAAACCTCCTGCTGATTACCACCTACCACCCTCCCTCAGCTGATGAATCAGTCCTCCTCCATGTTGAGCACAACTTGGAGGAAGCACTGAGGGTAGCAAGGGCACAAAATGTACTCTGGGTGGGCGACTTCAATGTCCATCACCAAGAGTGGCTCGGTAGCGCCACTACTGACCGAGCTGGCCGAGTCCTGAAGGAAATAACTGCCATACTGTGACTGCGGCAGGTAGTGAGCGAACCAACATGAGGAAAAACCTACTTGACCTCGTCCTCACCAATCTACCTGTCGCAAATGCATCTTTTCATGACAGTATTGGTAGGAGTGACCACCGCATAGTCCTCGTGGAGATGAAGTCCCGTCTTCGCACTGAGGATACCATCCAACGTGTTGTGTGGCACTACCACCGTGCTAAATGGGATAGATTCAGAACAGATCTAGCAGCTCAAAACTGGGAATCCATGAGGCACTGTGGGCCATCAGCAGCAGCAGAATTGTATTCCAGCACAATCTCTAACCTCATGGCCCGGCATATTCCTCACTCTACCATTACCAACAAGCCTGGGATCAATCCTGATTCAATGAAGAGTGTAGAAGAGCATGCCAGGAGCAGCACCAGGCGTACCTAAAAATGAGGTGCCAACCTGGTGAAGCTACAACTCAGGACTACATGCATGCTAAACAGCGGAAGCAACATGCTATAGACAGAGCTAAGCGAGTCCACAACCTACGGATCAGATCAAAGCTCTGCAGTCCTGCCACATCCAGTCATGAATGGTGGTGGACAATGAAACAAATAACGGGAGGAGAAGGATCTGCAAACATACCCATCCTCAATGATGGCAGAATCCAGCACGTGAGTGCAAAAGACAAGGCTGAAGTGCTTGCAACCATCTTCAGCCAGAAGTGCCGAGTAGATGATCCATCTCGGCCTCCTCCCGATATCCCCACCATCACTGAAGCGAGTCTTCAGCCAATTCGATTCACTCCACGTGATATCAAGAAACGGCTGAGTGCACTGGATACAGCAAAGGCGATGGGCCCCGACAACATCCCGGCTGTAGCGCTGAAGACTTGTGTTGCAGAACTAGCTGCGCCTCTAGCCAAGCTGTTCCAGTACAGCTGCAACACTGGCATCCAACGCACAATGTGGAAAATTGCCCAGGTATGTCCTGTCCACAAAAAGCAGGACAAATCTAATGCAGCAAAGTGATGGAAGGTGTCGTCGACAGTACTATCAAGCGACACTTACTCACTAATAACCTGCTCACCGATGCTCAGTTTGAATTCCGCCAGGACCACTCGGCTCCAGACCTCATTACAGCCAATGCCGAAACATGGACCAAAGAGCCGAATTCCAGAGGTGAGGTGAGAGTGACTGCCCTTGACATCAAGGCAGCATTTGACCGAGTGTGGCACCAAGGAGCCCTAGTAAAATTGAAGTCAATGGGAATGAGGGGGAAAACACTCCAGTGGCTGGAGTCATAACTAGCAAAAAGGAAGGTGGTAGTGGTTGTTGGAGGCCAATCATCTCAGCCCCAGGGCATTGCTGCAGGAGTTCCTCAGGGCAGTGTCCTGAGCCCAACCATCTTCAGCTGCTTCATCAATGACCTTCCCTCAATCATAAGGTCAGAAATGGGGATGTTCGCTGATGATTGCACAGTGTTCAGTTCCATTCGCAACCCCACAAATAATGAAGCAGTCCGAGCCCGTATGCAACAAGACCTGGACAACATCCAGGCTTGGGCTCATAAGTGGCAAGTCACATTCGCGCCAGACAAGTGCCAGGCAATGACCATCTCCAACAAGAGAGAGTCCAACCCGCAGCCCTTGACATTCAACGGCATTACCATCACCGAATCCCCCACCATCAACATCCTGGGGGTCAACATTGACCAGAAACTTAACTTGGCCAGCCACATAAAAACTGTGGCTACAAGAGCAGGTCAGAGGCTGGGTATTCTGCAGCGGGTGACCGACCTCCTGACTCCCCAAAGCCTTTCCACCATCTACAAGGCACAAGTCAGGAGTGTGATGGAATACTCTTCACTTGCCTGGATGAGTGCAGCTCCAACAACACTCACGAAGCTCGACACCATCCAGGACAAAGCAGCCCGCTTGATTGGCACCCCATCCACCACCCTAAACATTCACTCCCTTCACCACCAGCGCACAGTGGCTGCAGTGTGCACCATCCACAGGATGCACTGCAGCAACTCGCCAAGGCTTCTTCGACAGCACCTCCCAAACCCGCGACCTCTACCACCTAGAAGGACAAGAGCAGCAGGTACATCGAAATAACACCACCTGCACGTTCCTCTCCAAGTCACAAACTATCCCGACTTGGAAATATATCGCCGTTCCTTCATCGTCGCTGGGTCAAATTCCTGGAACTCCCTTCCTAACAGCACTGTGGGGGAATCTTCACCACACGGACTGCAACGTTTCAAGAAGGCGGTTCACCACCACCTTCTCAAGGGCAATTAGGGATGGGCAATAAATGCCGGCCTCGCCCAGCGACGCCCACATCCCATGAACGAATAAATTTAAAAAAACACGGGTCGTGTTGTAGATAAAGTTGGTGAGCTGCAGGCTCAAGTCGCCACATTGGACTATGATCCAATGGCAATAACAGAGACGTGCTTCAAAGAAGGGGAGGATAATATTCCTGGCAAGAAGGTATTCAGGAAAGATAGAGGAGGAAAGAAAGAAGTCGGGGTGGGGGGCAGTATTGATCAAAGAATCTATTAGAGGATGGAAAGGTGTGATGTATTTGAGGGGTGAAAGATAAAATCTATTTGGTTAGAATGAAGGAATAGTAGGAGCTATTTACGCTACTGGGTGTATACTTTAGACCACCAAATAGTGAGAAGGAGATATAGGAGAACATGTGCAGGTAAATTACAGAAAGATGCAAGAACTATAGAGTAGTGATAATGGGGGATTGTTACACACCAGGACAGGCAAGACTTTCTCTACCTCTAGAAAAAGCTAACGGTCGTCACAGGTCATAATTCAACGGCTCCCAACCGCAGCTCCTCAAGGTGTTTTAGTGAAATGAGACTCAATTCTCTCTGCAACACGTGACCCTCCTCTGAAGCTCAAGGATTCGCAATATTTCTTGCCGGCCACTGCTACAATGTGCCTGAGCATTTCTCGTCCCGTCCAACCGACAGCCACGTGACTGATAACGGGTGCGTTCGAAGAACGGCGACCTGAAACAGGAACGATGGTTGAAGCACATCCCAACTTCAGGACTGTGGCATGTGCAGAAATCTAATAGGACGGATTCAAATATGGAATTGATGGAGAGATGGGCAGGGGTATGTTTGGTGACAGCATATACTCGGACTTTTGAGAGGGTAGCGGAATTGGAAATGAGGTGTTGGAAATGGTCGAGACTGGATTTTTGTGAGGAGGGGGTAATGCTGCTGTTTTGCAAGGGAATAGAACAGCACCCGAGGAGAGGGAACCCTTTACAATGTCAGCTAGAATGGGGGGAGCAAGGGAATTTGGGTGGTCACAAGTTTAATGGGAGCAGGTGGTGGGAACCATATACAAGATAAGCCCGGAGAGAGGGTAGGGGAAGAAAGTAGAGATGGGCGAGGCATCAGGGCTCGGGCAGGAGGAGTCTGGGAGCAGGTTTGGTTTAGTGGGAAAGGGGATCGGGGAATACGGCAGAGGCTTCTGAACGGATGGTCTCAATCTTAGTGACAAAGAATTCCATGAGATCCTCACTCGTTTTTGGAGGTGGGGAGAGGGTGTAGGGCATAAGGGTTAAAGGAGACGATTGGTAGTGGACAAAAGAAGTCACTGAATATAAATTGGCGCTACAGAGTCATCTTAGTTTTTGCAGAGGAGAGTTCTGCCTAACAGTGCCTAACAGTGCATGATTTGGTCCAGCCAGTTGTGCACCAGATACGATCAAGGGCTGTGCACTTTGGTCTTGAGGGAGTGAAGATGGGGCCATAACAGGGTTGGTGAGAGTATAGGTTTCACTGGGGTGAAGGGAATCAAAGTTGTCGGTGGGAGGATGGTTGGGAGATTGACAGCAACAGAAGCATTTTAGTGAATGGAAAGGAAGGAAGACAGGAGCTTGACCAGGCAGTAGTAAGTGAATTGCAAAGAGTTTCTCCCCTTATCGGCGGATATGGAAAACAGTGGGGTTGTTTGGGGGCATGAGGGTGTAGGTGGTGCGGGATACAAGGGAAAGGTCGGTGATTAACTAATCTGTGATTTAGACCATGGGAGTGAAGATGTGGATGGAACGTTCGACAATATGGGCAGGGGAGTTAATATGGAGGGAGAGGTTTATGGCGTGTATAAGGACAGCAAAGTCAGTGAAATCAGAGGAGAGAGGGGCAAAGTGATTTGAGGTGATAATTGGAATCACCGAGGACGAGGAGTCGCGCAAAGCTGATCCTGAGAGAGGAAAGAAGCGAGAAAAACTCGGGGAGAAAATCGGGATCGGTCTTAGGAGTGTAAGGGAACATGGATTTTAAAGGATTGGTGAAAAAGGTGGAATAGGGTGAGATGCTTGAAAGAGGACAATGTACTTGGGAAAGTACAGGGAAAGGGCGGGGGAGAGAGAATAGCTGGATTGCTCTTGCATGGAGCCGGCGCGGACTCGATAGGCGGAATGGCCTCCTTCCGTGCTGTAACCTTTCTATGATTCTATGATTCGACTAGAGGAGTAGGGGGGAGACCAAGGTGTGATTTGTTAATGAGGGATACACCGACACCCCGGCGGATTGCACCGGGCAGGTGGTGGAAAGCATCGTTAGGTGGGGAGGCTTCAGTCAGGGGCAAGATGTCGCCAGCTTGGAGCCAAGTTTCAGTCAAAGCCATGATGCCAATGTAATCGCCCACAATCAGGTCTTGGATGCGGAGGTCCTGGTTGGTGAGTGAACGGTCATTTCGGAGGGGAAAGTCGGAGAGGGTGATGATTGCTGATCCACTGGCAGAGTCTAAATGAGCAGTGGGGCCGTGTCTGAGGTGATCGAGCGGGGAAGGTGTTTGGCAAGATTATAACCCCAGTGGATGCACTGGGAGGGAAGATTAGCAAGAGATGAGGATGAGGCAGTTGAGGTCGCTGCTCCTGAGGAGGTAGTGATGGACGCTTCGGTGGACCATTTGGAGACTGCCCAGTGAGGCAAAGACGGCAACTGTGAGCTTATCCAAGAGGGAATTGAAGCCTGGGATGGCGGCAGTCGGAAGGCAGAGCGGTAGTGGTGGGTTGGCGTAGGGACTGTGGGGTGGGAGGAAGTACATGAGATGGGAGAAATGAAAGGTGGCATGACTGGATGACAGGAAGGGGAGAAGATGGAGAGAAGGGTTCCAGAACAAAAAGAGTTGGTAATAATGGGCTTGGGTCGGAGTGACAGCCATTGTGCTCACGTGAGTGCGCACGTGGTGGAAATGGGGTTGCAAAGCCTTAAGAGAGTTTAGTAGAGACATGTCCTGTTTGTAAACGGAGGAAAAGGAGTAGACGATATAAAAGAGTCAACAGTTAAATATAATGTAAGTTTTTTCCTTTCTCTTAGGATGCGGAGCTTTTTTGTTTATTGAACTATCCAATCACAAAAGGCCCGCAGTAACGACACAAACACAAGTGCTGTGTCAATAGACTTCAGTGAAACCATTGCATTTATTCAGAAACAAACACACAAGACTTTATGAAGCTTTTAAAAACCCCGTAACAGCAACAATGAACCCCCTGCCACAAAGTTAACCAAGATCCCACTGTGACACCGCAATTGATTTTCATCCTTATTCTCTGGGCGTTATGCATCGGCCGGGCGGAGCACAGAGAGGAAAATCTGGAGCGGAGGCGGGGAATGTCACAGCTTGAACGGAATAAAGCGACATTAATTCCAATGGAAAGAAGAACAATCGCGCCAGATTTTCCTTTCGGTGCTCCGCTCAGGTGATAGTTAACGATCAGTCGGTAAAAGCATTAATCTACTCACTTTTACACCAATTTATTCTGCGTAGATTTCACTTACTTGAGGAAATAAAATAGCAGTAAAGGACGGAGCAAAGATGCTCACGCATGTTCCTAACCTATTTTACGTTTCTCATGGTGAGATCCCTTCTTTAAAGTGCTGGGTTACAAAAAAAGTTTATTTTACTAAAAATGTCGCTTTTAGCCTCCTGGAGAATGATAGGAGCCGAAAGCCTTCGCGAAATTGTGCATCCCTCTATAATGTGATGAATGGACCAGTAAAATTCATGGACTGGGGACCAAGTCTACAATTTGCGGTCGGGCTACGTAGAAACAGCGATTCAGTCGCAATTATCTGAAGGGACTGCAATACAAAGGTCAGGAAGTTATGTTTCAGTTGTACAGAGCCTTGGTCAGACCACATCTGCAGAACTGCCATCTCTTTTGGGCACCATGCCTGATGAAGGATATATTGACCTTGGAGGGAATGCATCGCAGATTCACCAGAATGAAGGCGGGGCTAATAGGCCAAATTATGAAGACAGGTTACATAAACTCGTCTTGTATTCGTTTGAGCTTAGAAGGTTACGAGGTGATCTAATCGAGGTGTTTAAAACGTTTAAAGGATTTGATTGGGTAGATACGGAGAAACTATTGCCTCTGGTGAGGGAATCAAGACAAGGAGACATCAACTGAAAATGAGAGCCAGGCCATTCAGGAGCAAAATCAGGCGCACTTTTCACACAAAGGCTAGTGGAAATCTGGAACTCGCTCACCCAATAGGTTTTTGTTCGATAAGGTTATCAAGGGATATGGAGCAAAGACGGGTAAATGGGGTTGAGGTACAGATCAGCCCGAATCTAATTGAATAGTGGAGCAGGCTCGAAGGGCTGAATGGCATATTCCTATTTCCTATATTCCAAAAATATCGTTTAAATGATACTTGAAATAAACTAAGTACCAGGAGACAGGTGGGACATCTCCTATTGATTACATTTCTATATATGGCTATATGCAAATACCAACTCTGGATGATATCGAAATGGGTCAATTGCTAATGACCATCACAATGCTCGGCCCTGGACCTCTTGTTGAGGGTGGCACGCCTTGTGCCGGGGAGAACTCCAAATTTTCTACCGCTTCACCATTGCGTAGGTGGTGGATTCCTCACCGAAGGTTCGGACGATGTTTCGCTGACCCTGAAATGAAAGGTGCAGTTGGTCAGAAGTTCAATTGTTCGGCTTAAAATCTGTTAACAGTTCAGAGAAATTATATCAGCAGATGGATGTCGGCAAAAGGCGGCAAAATAATACAAGCGGCGTTGTTCGAGTGGGCGGTCATTAAGCTGAAATGTTGAGCCACTCTAAAGGATTTTGACTGTCTGCTAACGGTCATATCGAGTCTACAGCTCAGAAACAGGCCTTTGGGCCCAACAGTTCTATGAAGGCGTTTATGCTGCACACCAGCCTCCTCCCTCTCTACTTCATCTAATCTTATCAGGATATCCTTCTAGTCCTTTCTCCCTCGTGTGCCCATCCAGCTTCCCTTTAAATGCATCTATGCTATTTGCCTCAACTATTCCTGTGGTAGCATGTTCCACATTTCACCATGTACAAAGAAGTTTCTCCTGAATTACCTATTGGATTCATTAGTGACTATCGTATATTTATGACATCTAGTATTGGGCTCCCTCACAAGTGAAAACATTATCTCTATGGCTACCTCATCATCATCTTAAAGGCCTCTATCTGGTCACCCCTCAGCCTTTTCTTTGCTGGAGAAAAGCGCCCCAGTCTGTTCAGCCTTTCTTGATGAGTTGACCCACTCAGCTCTGGTATCAGCCTTGTGAATCTTTCTTGCACCTACTGTAATGAATCTATATCCTTTTTATAATAAATGTAAGGAGTCGCACAACACCAGGTTATAGTCCAGGTTATAGAACAGAACTCGGCTCAATACTCCAAGTGTGGTACAACCAAGGCTCTTTACAGATTTGACTTCATTTCTTTTTAATTCTATCCCTCCAGTAATGAACCCCAGTGTTTGGTTTGCCTTTTTGTGGCCTTATTCACCGGCGTCGCTACTTTCTTTATTTTCAGATGAAGTTATCATTTCAACGTAATGCTGTTTGTGTAAAAACATGGAGGTCCCGCGATTACCAGCAGAGAAACAGGAAATCTGGAAACACATAGCGGGAGGACGTTTCTAAATTAGAGGGGATCGACTTCGATGGAAATGGAAATTGGGAGAAGTTTACAACGGGCGACCGAACCCAGATCGCCCGTTTTACGCCCGCTCCAAGTCGAAAGTTCCAATGCCTATTTCTGACAGCATCGGGAAATAGAAGGGACAACTTATCATTCCAGGTGTGATTCAAAGATGGCGGGTGTAACTCATGGAACCCGCACGCTGGATCAGTGAGGTCAATAGAAAATTGTCTTGTTTACATAGCAATGTTCTGCATATTCCACACATAAACCAAAAGCTAACCCTTCACGGCTATATACAGTCTACAGTCAGGTGCACAGAAGTATGTTTACACGTATGCAGATGCAATCTTGGGAACTAAACTCTGCTTTTGCCCTTCATTTCCTATAGGGGGAGCAAAGCTGCATCTCACCCCTCAAAGATTCGTGTTCCAATGAGGATCCTTTTCAACAAATCTTTTTAAAAGATCCATTTATTCCTCTCTATTGACAACCTTTCTGTAGTCCTTTTACGACATATTGAAATATGATTGCAAATGTATTTGGTCTCATGAATATTAAATGATGTGGAGATGCCGGTGATGGACTGGGGTTGACAATTGTAAACAATTTTACAACACCAAGTTATAGTCCAGCAATTTTATTTTAAATTCACAAGCTTTCGGAGGCTTCCTCCTTCGTCACATCGTTCACCTGACGAAGGAGGAAGCCTCCGAAAGCTTGTGAATTTAAAATAAAATTTCTGGACTATAACTTGGTGTTGTAAAATTGTTTACAATGAATATTAAAGGTTGAGACAAGGCGACTGTGATTTTAAACAAAGAACAAAGATCCTGAGAGAAAACGGTCAAATATTTGGAATCAACTTAGTAAGAGCATGAATGAGCGAGATAAATGATAACATCAAAGTTAAGAAATAAACCCTAAGTTTATTTGTAACTTACGCAGACTTTCCTCGGCTTCGTTTGTAGATTAAGGTCAGCGTCTAAATGAAACAAAACAAAAAAAAGATTGCATTGATGTGTAAATATTTAAAACATTTATTAAAAATGTTTCTTTCTATGGTTAGTCTCTCCAAATGAAATGTTATTAAATCATCATATGAATGGGACCATCTCCACTGCCAAGAGTGGGGAGTACCAACGGTTCTCCGGCTGGCCACTGGGAAGCGAATGGACTTCCTATGCTGGTTTCCGTTACCATTTCCTGTCTTTCGCCAGGAAATGAATGCGATTCCCAAGGTTTTTCTGGGAACAGGAAATCGATTTGCACTATGTGGCTTGTTATTTTTAGGACTATTGCAACTACAGTATTAGTGTGGCAAGTCTTGAGTTGCCCTATGGTCGCAATGATAGATGAACTTATCACTTTCCACTTGTGACGATTAATGCGGTTACATCCATGCTTTATAGTTTTATGAATTTGGATAAGGAAGGAATTGAAGCTGAAAGGAAGAGTGTTACTCATTGAGCCAGGACTGAGACCTCATAATAAATAGTAATAAAAAGTGAAGTATTATATAAATGAAAGGACAAATGGGGATTGAATTACATCTACACAGCCTCGTCCAGTAATCCCCAACCCTCCAGCCGTACTTCACCTGCAGACTATACTTTGCCTTGAGTCCGAGTGCCCATTGCCTGTGAGTTCAATTCGCAATAGAATAAAAATCTTAATGCCTGCACCACTTCCTGTTTACCAAAACGTACTTCCGGTTGTTATTTTTTGTCACACTTTTGCGTCACCTTTTCCATTATAAATTCCGATGGTGCATTCATTTTTACAATAAAAAGCTGCCTCTGTAAATTTGCCATCCTGTAATTACACTCGCCCACCAGCGGCGACAATGTCGCACCTCGATTTTGCATCTCCCACCTTCGCAGCCTGTTTGCAAAACCGTCTGATACTTTAACCAACTCTAATTGCTTAAGAAATTGTCAAATATTTTACTACTTTACTGTAAATCTACAACAATTTTAAACCATGTATGTGCACACTTCCTATTATATACAAATAAGCGCATAACTTCGGATTTTAAAAGTGGGATTGAATTATGCCTGTGCGCCGGACTCCAATGATCTCGTTCCCGCGATTCCCCTTGAACTGTAGGACACACTCGATCTCTACTCCACGGTGGAAACATAAAATCAATGTTTATATTGCTTCTTGGTCAGGTTAACAAAATGGTTCAGAAATGATTGACTCTGTATGTGATTCTTAGCAGATTTGCTAAATATAGTACAAACTGTTGTCTACAAACTGCTACTGCTAATAACTTCTTGTTCATTTTTGTTCGTTAAAAGAAAAAGAAAATACTGAACGTCAAAGACAATACCGGATGCACCAATACAAAATAGAACTTACATGTCAGGGTTTCGTTAGTCTCGTCACTAGGAGGCGCCGTGGTCCTTAAAAGAATAGAAATCGTCGATTCAATCATTTTATTTTGCAAGGCACATTTCATGTGATTCGTAGACAGGTAGTGAATGGATCTAGAGATGGATCCCGCCTGAGATGTAAAAATGCCCCTCGGTACATGGCCAGGAGATCCAGCTGTTGCAAAACCAAGTTTATTCCTGAGAATTGTTCTTTGTTGCCCTGAAACTACCGATTTGTTTGACGTGTAGGGCGATTAATGAGGAACCGTCTCCAGCTCTCACTATATGTAGCGACTTCATTAAATTGTTTGTGAATATTGCCTCCCGTTGGACACTCAATTTTTTCGAGCGCAGTTTCCAATTGGCTAGAATAACTAAGGAGAGACATCATCACAAATGCATTCGCGATGTCGTTACACAGAGCGAACAGAGGAATTTCTGATCTCATTGAGCGGTGGGTAATGTGGGATCCCCAGATGAGAAAGGTCATAGCTTAATAACAACGTGGCTGAAAAGACATTTAAAGAAATGAAAGGGAGATAAAATGAAAATTATTCAAGTAAATGAAACTGCCCGTGTGTGGGTGAGAGTGTGCGCATGTGTGTGCGTGTGATTGTGTTTGATATATGTTTGTGTTCCTGTATATTTGTGATTGTGTTTGTGTGTCTGTGTGTGTGTGATTGTGTGTTTGTGTTTGAGTTTGTGTGTATGAATGTGTGATTGTGTGTTTGAGTGAGAGTGTAAGTGTGAGTGTGAGTGGGGGAGCTCGATTCTAAAATTTAAAAGCCAGGACACGGACAAATTGTACCGAATGTTTGCTGCTGGGTTTTATTTCGGTTGAGTGTGGTTGAAATTTAAAATTCAACACTTAATGTCTCACCTCATTTCTCTGCTGTTTCCACATTTCCCTGAAAATAAAACATAAGTGTTAGAAATCCGGATCCAATTACAAAATAGAAAGATGAGAAAGGTCAAGAAACAGAACAGGTCTTTGGGCCACTGAAACTTATTCTCCAGAACCATCTCCCTCCCGGCACCACATCCAACTCGATTATGAACAAACCCGTAGAGTATAATTTTAACCTAAACCGCCGAGTGGATAACGGGCGGGTTCGGACAGGACTTCCATTTTACACGCCGCGCGATTATACCCTCCATTGACAGGCCAGAGGTACATCAAGGCTTTGAGGAGCTGAAGAAGATGGCTTCGGTGTTTACGCATGTTAATCTGGACAACGTGTTGGCTGCAAATGTCTCAATGTTTGTTAATCAGTTGGAGCGAATGGTAACAGCTGTGGTGGCTATGAAGGAGGCTGAGAGATAGAGATAGAGTAAGGGTACCGAGGAGAGTTGACCGCATACTGCTCAACGATGTAGTTAAGCTGTAGGGTATGGATGATGAAGATGAGTGGGTCAAAGGAGATAATCCTGGGCACGACAGACGTGATTGTGCAGCCAAGGGAGGCGATGTCAATGGATGAAATGTTATGACTATGATGTGACAGGTAGGAGTGGAAATAAACGGGGCAGTTCCAGGGAGGCGGTGTATGGAGGACAGACACTTCAGGGATGACCGATGTTTCAAAGGTCGATTAAGAAGAGGAATGATAACAAGCCATCCAAGCAGTCACACAGGAAGTAACTGGTACTATGGATGGATGGAAGGTTGATGAGAAAGCCTTGAACAGGAAGTGGTGGGAGAAATCGGAGCATACTTGTAACGGAATCACACCTTTCAATACTTTATAGAGAAAGCGACCTTTGGATATGGGGAGCTGGAGAGGATGAGAGGATTAAGAGATGGCTTTCTTAGGAATTGCGTGATGACAGCCGTTCTGCAGGATATAATGACTGAAGCAAAAAGGGAGTGACCGGATCAGCGCATTGGTACTCAGACAACTGAGGTGCGGAATGTTTGTGGCGAGAAGCTCAGAAGGGAAAGTGTCATGTGAGCATTTCGTGGGTTTTATGGACGAGATGAGTTTAATGTTGATGGGTAAGGAGATAAAAAAGGAAATATCGAATCAGGTTGGAGAGGTTTACACAAGGGTGAGTGGGAAGGGTTAGGAAGTAGAGTGGTCAGAAGAGGCCCAGGCAGAAGAGGATTGTTTTTGATTTGGATCACAAGGTATTTACAGATGAGGAAGGGCAGTTATTGCATCTTAATTCACCGCACCCCCCGCAGAAAGACGCTACAGACACCACCCCCGTTGCTGCATCTCAATATTCTGTCAATGATTCCAAGTTATTCGCCTCCAGAACTGTATCTGGGAGTCCATTCCTTGCATGATCACTGCGTGATGAAGAAATTCGTTATCTCCGATTTAGATGATCTTTTACCAGTTTGTAACTGCCTCGCTTTGACCAAACCTATAACTTCATTTCATGTCATGTTTCAGATTTATCCCTTCCATAACATTTACTATCTTAAGAAACTCCATAGAATCACCTCTCAGGTGTCTCCTTCCAGACTGAGAACCCCGAGTTTTTGTCGTCATTCTTCATAATGTGACACTATGGGGTCGAAATTGGTCTTTGGGCAGTAACGCAAATCGGGCGGTATGACATAGTGTGCCAGTTATACGCTCCACCTGACGTTCAGTTCAATTCACATTAATAGGGCTGAATATCGGGTGCGGTGTAGAACAGGCGGCAAACGCGATACCGCCTGTTTTGCGCCAACGCTCGACATGGATTTCAGCCCAGGTCTCTTTCAGCTTCGCCACCAGCGATTTCACCTTTCAATCTGTGATCTCCTTATATTTACTGTCCGAGGTTAGGGGTCAGGTGGTGGTTCGTTTGTAGTGGGGAAGAAAGGAGACGACATTTAGCTTGGTCCATGTGTTGGCAATGAACGGATATTACATGCTGTTTAACTCACCTTTCTTCCAGAAACACATACCCAACAGAGCAAGGATAAGAATCAGAATCACAGCAGAGCCAACACCAGCCTCCAGCGCAACGGATTTATCTAAATGAGATAAAGGGGCACAGTGGAATCAAGTTAACCAACATTATCTACACGGAATAAATAATCTGCTGCTTGACAGAAGAACAAAACAGGCACTGGGACTGTGTCGATGGAATGGGCCGCATAACAGAAAAATAATGCATTAAAATGTTGACATAGAATCTTACAGCGCAGAAGGAGGCCATTCTGCCCATTGTGACTGTGCTGGCTCTTTGAAAGAGCTGTCCAATTAATCCCACTCTCCTGCTCTGTCCCAAGCTTTGCACTGTTTTGATAACGTCCCTCAGTCTCTGATACTCTAAGTCTGTCTCCCCTCCTCTCTTTTCCACTTATAAATCTCCCCCATTGATTCAATGCTTCAAAGTCAGTGGATCAGTCATGACGCCGTGAGTGGTTTTGGACCGTGATGACAACAAGATGCACCTGTTAAAACTGACGCGGCACAGAGCTCAATTGTCATTGGTCGATTAATTAATTGCCTCGTTAATTCATTGATTCGTTCATTGGATATTAACCGTGGATCTTGGACCAGGTGACTATTTAATTACTCACAGCTGGTGGCAAAAATATGATAGCGACAGTGTGGGAATGAATCAGTTTCATTCTGTCAGTTTCATTCTGAATGATCACTGGGTCAAAATTGCACATTGGCAGAGTGAACAGATGTGGTGACGGTTCAGGTGGGGACCTTGATCAGAACTCACTCGCTCTCTCCACAGAAGCTCACTGACGGGCTGTATGTTTACAGCACCTGTTTTGTGCTTTTTGCTTACTAGTTTCAAATTACCTTGTGTTAAAGATGGTAGAGTGGGTGTTATTTTTTTCTCAGATCCTCTGGGCTATTAGGGGGTCGGAGAGCAACTAAAGGACACAACTAGTGAATCAAATTTTTCAACAGAGTTGGAGAAATAAAACCGTTCGACGTTTGGTGCTTTAACTTTTCCTAAGTAACAGGATAAATAGCGAACAGTTCGTGAAATAAACGTTAAAAGGCCTTTGGGCGATAGGGAAAACTGGACAGTTTCGCATAGGCCGCCTGTTTTACGCTGCGCCCGATATTCAAGTTCTATTGCAGCCAATGGGGTTGAATATCGGGCGGGGCGTAAAACGGAGGCACGATCCGATACAGCCCAAGACCAAATATTACCCCTGGATGTCATTTCCACGCTAGTTTTGATCGTTAATTACAACACGGAATGCCTTGCACCGTGGTCGGATGAACACATTCACCGTGTGAATCTCACTCACCTCTTAGGATGAACACATTCACCGTGTGGATCTCACTCACCTCTTACAGTTATATATACAGGGTCACTCTCAGCCGACGTTAGCAGCCTTCCCCACACATCCCCTTTATACAGACAGGTGTAATTTCCTCCATCGGTGTGATCTATATTCGTGATGGTGAAAGTGACAGAATTGTCCCGTGCAGCAGTCTGGACATCCGAGTAATTCGCTTCTCGGTGTCTGTATAAGTAAAATGTGAAGCCAGGATGGTCCCGGGGGTTTGTACAATTAAAGGTAACTTTTCCACCCTTCAAAACAAGACTAGAATCCACTGATATATTTGGTTTGGGTAGATCTGCAATATGTAAGGAAAAAGCAGTGACAATCGATTCAACCGCAATACAGACTTATTTTTTGTGAACCAAAATATCAATGACCTGGACTTTGGTATTCAGGGCATAATTTCAACTGTTTGCAGATGACACGTAACTTAGAAGTTGTAAGCACTGAGGAGGATACTATATACAAGGGGGAAATTGCCCATTCATTAGTGGGATGAAACGGAAGAAAATAAATCAGTTGGGGTTCTATTTTCAATATCAGCGTTTATCCCTCAAATTTCCCTCTGGGATACCAGAGGAACAGAGCGAAGGCATTGATTTGAAATTTGCATTTGTGGTAACTTAGCCGAGCCATAACCTGATTAAAAAGAATGAACGTCTCCGCTAAACAGTGGAGATTCCCATTTCAAATAAAGGAGTTAAGTGTTAGCGGGCTTTGGGATGTGCACAACGCTGGGCAGGCCAGCATTTGTTGCCCGTCCCTAATTGCCCATTGAGAAGGTGGTGGTGAGCCGCCTCCTTGTTGAACAGCTGCAGTCCATGTGGTGAAAGTGCTCCCATATTGCTGCTAGGTAGGGAGTTCCAGGATTTTGATACAGTGACGATGAAGGAACGGTGACATGTGCCTCAGTCGAGATGATTTATAACTTGGGGGAAAATTGGAGGTGATGCTGTTCCCATCCAGCTGCTACCTTTGTCCTTCTCGGTGTTGGAGGTCTCAGGTTTGGGCGTTGCTGTCGAAATCCAACCCAGTGAGATGATATGGAAAACCAGAATGTAATTCATTAAAGTACTCCGAGTTACATGGTTATTTTGAAAATCTCGGCACGCAGTTTCGGTTATCTGACAGAGAAACCTGTAATGTGACAAGTCCAGCCAGTTTGGAGGTGCCTCGTGAGGTGACACTACACTCAGTGGAGTTAATAGTAAAAAGGAAGTCAAGGGAAGGGTGGGGCCGATTAGGGACCAAAATGGCGATCTTCTTGTGGAGGCAGAGGGCATGACTGAGATACCTTATCAGTACTTTGCACCTGTCATCACTAAGGAAGAGGATGCTGCCAATGTTCCAGTAAAGGAGAAGAAACTGAATAGGATGAGAATAGATAAAGACGAGGCACGCAAAAGGTTAGCAAAGCTCAGAGTAGAAAAGTCACCCGGTTCGGATGGGATGCATCCCAGCTTGCTGAGAAAAGTACGGGTGGAAATTGTGGAGGGATGAACCCGGCAACTACAGGCCAGTCAGACTAACGTCGATGGTGGTGAAACTTTTAGAGACAATAACCCGGGACAAAATTAATTGGCACTTGGAAAAATGTGTGTTAATAAATGAAAGCCAGCACGGATTTTTAAAAGGTAAATTTGTGTTGGACTAATTTGATTGAGTTCTTTGATGGATTGCTGGAGAAGATTGATAAGGGTAATGTGGTTGATGTTGTGTCTAAAGATCTTCAAAGGGCGTTTCAAAAAGTGCCATACAATAGACTTGTTCGCAAAATTGAAGCTCATGGGATTAAAGGGCAGTGGATGCGTGGATACGTAATAAGCAAAGAGACAGAAAGCAGACAGTAGTGGCTGATTTTCAAACTAGAATGAAGTGTGCAGTGGTGTCACCCAGGGGTCGCGGTTGGGACCGCTGCTCTTTGTTGATATATGGTAATGACCTGCACTTGGGGACACAGGGCATAATTTCAAATTTTGCAGGTGATACGAAACATAGAAAGAAGTGAGGAGGATGGTCACAAACTTGCGGAGGACATCGACAGACTGTTGAAATGGGCAGGCACGTGGCAGATGAAATTTAACGCAGAGAAGTGCGAATTGATTCATTTTGGTGGGAAGAAAAAGGAGAGGCAATATAAACTAAATGGTACAATTTAAAAGGGGATGCGGGAAAAAAAGAGAACTGGGGGTATACATACACTAAACTTCGAAGGTGGTAGGACAAGTTGAGAAGGCTGCTAAAAGGGGATACTGAATTCTTGGCTTTATAAACAGATGAAAATGATACAAAAGCAAGGAAGTTGTGCTGAACATTTACAAAATACTGGTTAGGCTCCTGCTGTAGTATTGGGGCTAAATCTGGGCACCACACTTTAGGAGGGATGTCAAGACTTTAGAGAGGGTACAGAGCAGATTTACTAGAATAGCACTAGGGATGAAAGACTTCAGATACGAGGAAAGATTTGAGAAACTGAGGGTTCTAAATTGAGCCGTGTAGCGCCCGCTGTTTGGGTGCTATGTGGCCTCTTCGACATCCAGGATGGCGTCTTGCAGCGTGACATGCGCTCGATGCCACCTTGGTATTAGAGTTAGCAGCAGGCGCAGATAACGAACGCCGGAATCATGTAAAGTAAGGAGAAAATAGCTTCAATCAGATTGCAACGCTGATTTAAGAGTGATAGACACCATTTTGGGACTTAACGCACAACTCAACGCACAGTCTTAACCCCGACCATCTGAACATGTCTTCGAGTGCCTGGAGGACACTCACCGGCGCTATTTAAACTAACCATGCATGATTTACAGGTTAGTGGAAGGATTATGATTTCTGGCTGCTGAGACATTTGAAACTGTTCTTGGAGGTTTCCTACTCTTGAATACTCGGATGCGGGGATATGGTCCAACATTAAGAGCCAGCACGTGATGGAGTCAAGCTTGAAAATGCTTCTACACGCGAAGGGTGGGAGATGGTTGGAATATCTTCTGCAGACGGCAGTTAATGCTCGCTCACTTGTGAAAGTTAATTCTGAGATTGATAGATTTCTGTGAACCAAGGGTATGAAGGGATATTGGGCTAAGGCAGGTATATGGAGTTAGGTCACAGGTCCACCGTGATCTCATTGAATGGTGGAACAGGCTCGATGGGCTAAATGCCACCGCCACTTGCTGCTTCCTGATATGCAACATCTTCTCCTGCAAGAAAGTGTGACGCGTGTCTGGATGATGTGCCTGTCATGGTTGAATAGCTGCCAGTGTGTGTGACCAGTGAGTTGTTAGCTTGCGCTAACTCCTATACTAAAATAGCGTCTGGCGCATGTCACTCTGGAAACGTGCGTGAGCATCCAAGACGCCATCTTGGATATCGAAAAGGCCGTGTCGGGCCGAAACAATGGGCGCTACACAGCCCAATTTAGCGCCCGAACCCTCCCCTTTCCGCCGGGCGTGTTCGTTTAAAGTTATTCTCCAACTATCACCCTGGGTTGTGAGGTAAAATTTTAGTCGGGATTGATATCACAAATTTCTGACAGTGGAATATAAATCCGTCTGAGGCGGCGGCCTGAAACGGGCGATCGAGCACATTTTATACTCCACAGATTTTAAACACACCCAATTATCATTTCCATTGAAGTCAATGTAAAGATAAACCGGAAGAGATGAGAAACGCTCTGCCGATTCACTATCGTCCATTCGACGATAACGCATTGTCATAATCTACCCCTAATGCTGTTGAATAGATATTTAAACAATCTCTGCTCCTCCCGCCCCTTTCACTCACCTGCGATAGTGACCCTCACAGCCTCGCTGAGCTGGGACCAAAACTGCCTTCTATTGACGGAGGTTCCATATTGACAGTGGTAGCTCCCTCCTTGGTCTGTTCCGGTGACTCTGAATGTTCCAATGTTGTCCTTTGTGATGATTTGATGAGAGTTCAGAAGTCGGCGATCTCTGTAAAAATGGAAAGTTTTATCGCGATAGTCTCCGGCCACGGTGCAGGTAATGGTCACCGTCTCTCCTTTCAAATACACGCCACTTGGTTGATCAGGGGATATCCGTGGCTTTTTCGGCGTATCTGTGGTAAAATAAATAGAAAGAACAATTGGAAATGGATCTGTGGATTAAGTTACGGTGGAAGTTTGGGAACTCCATACCGATTGTGTGGTGTTGAGTGGAAATGTTTGTATCGGCGGCTGAGATTCGACAAAACGGGAATTGACCATTCATTAGTGGAATCAAACTGAGGTGCGAGAGAAAAGAAATCAGTTTGTGGTTCTATTTACAAAATCAGGTTTTAGTCCTGAAATTACACCCTGCGATACGAGGGGAACATGGACAATGCGCTGATTTGAAATTCCCATTCTTTGTCATTTAGGCTATGGTGCAAACCGGATATCAAAGAGTGAACTTCTCTGCTGAACCGTGGAGATTGGAACCTCAAATAAAGGAGGGAAGTGATGGTCGATTTTTTATTTATCATTCTTGGGGATGTGAATCAATGACATCACTGGATCTGAATATCGGATCGGGCTGATATCAGACGACAGGTCCGATCCCGCCCGTCTTACACAACTGCCCGTGGCGGATTTCTAATCAATTTTTACTGAGAACTGTCAGGAGCAGAGCGCCGATACTTTGTGAATATTAAGCAATGTTACAGAGGCCCTGTTTGGAGCTGAACGTAGAGTTCCTCCCTCAGAATATTAAACACTGTTAGAGAGAACATATCACGAGCTGAGCGCAGATTCCCTCTCTGACTATTATTCGCTGTTGCAGAGACCCTGTCAGGGGTTGAGCGCAGAGACCCTCACTTTGAGCATTAAACAATGTGACAGAGGCCCTGTCAGGGGTTGAGCGCAGAGGCCCTCACTTTGAGCATTAAACAATGTGACAGGGGCCCTGTCAGGGGTTGAGCGCAGAGGCCCTCACTCTGAGTATTAATCACTGTGACAGGGACCCTGTCAGGAGCTGAGCGCAGAGACCCTCTCTGTGAATATTAAACACGGTTACAGAGACCCTGTCAGGAGCTGAGTGCAGACACCTTCCCTGTGAATATTAAACACTGTCGGAGAGAACTTGTCACGAGCTGAGCGCAGAATCCCTCTCTGTGACTATTAATCACTGTTACAGAGACCCTGTCAGGGTTTGAGCGCAGAGACCCTCACATTGAGTATTGAACACTGTTACAGAGACCCTGTCAGGAGCAGAGCGCAGAGACCCTCACTTTGATATATGAACAATGTATATTCCCCTTCACTCACCCGCTATAGTCACCGTCACAGCCTTGCTGCGCTGGGACAGTAGCCGTCTTGTTTTGACGTAAATTCCATATTGGCAGTAGTACTGCCCTTCTTGGTTTGTACCGGTAACCGGGAATGTTCCGCTGTTGTTCTCAGTGGTGATTTGACCAGAGTTCAGCAGTTCCTGCTCTCTGTAAAAGTGATATGTTTGATCGCGATTTTTTCTGCTCACGGTGCAGGTAATGGTGACCATCTCTCCTTCTACATACACACCACTCCAAAGATTAAGAGATATCCCTGGCGTTGTTAGCGGATCTATGACAAAATCAATGGAAAGAACAATTAGAAATGGATCTCTGGCGTTCCCTTGTACACTGGAAGGTTGGAGACTCAATAACGATTGAGCTGTGTTGACGGGAAGGGTTTGCATCGCTGACTGGGGTTCTACAAACGTGGGATTCTGGATTTGTTTCACAAGAAACACCGAAAGACTTGCATCAATATCGCGCCTTTCACCATCCCAGGACTTCCCAAAGCGATTTACAGCCAATGAAGTACATTTGAAGTGTAGTCACTGTTGTAAAGTAGGAAATCAATTGGCAGCACCACAGCTGGGGTTCTCTTTCCAAACTCAGGGTTTAGGCCAGAAAATGTACTTTGGGATACGAGCGGAACAAGGAAAATGCTTGATTTGAAATTCCTATTTCTGCTAATTTAGCCCAGGTGAGAACGCAGATAGAAAGAGTGAACTTCTCCATTAAACCGGGGATTCGCATTTCAGATAAAGGAGTTTTTTGGTGTGGCCGAAATACGTTCTTATCATTACAGAGGTGGCCGTCACAGGCAAGGCCGGCATTTATTCCCATCCCTTGTTGCCCTTGAGAAGGTGGTGGTGAGCCGCCTTCTTGAACCGCTGCAGTCCGTATGGTGAAAGTTCTCTAACAGTACTGTTAGGTCGGGAGTTCCAGGATTTTAACCCAGTGACAATGAAGGAACGGTGGTTCTTGTAAAAATCAGGATGGCGTGTGACTTGGAGGGGAACGTGCAGGTGGTGTTGTTCCCATGTGCCTGCTGTCCTTGTCCTTCTAAGATGGTGGAGGTCGCGGGTTTGGGAGGTGCTGTCGATATAGGGAAAGCCACAACGTATTTAAGTTAAAGCAACCCCCAAAACAGGTTCATTTTTAAAATCTCTGCACGCAGTTGCGGGTATCAGACTGAAAATTTGCAACGTGACAAGAGCAGCCAGTCTGGCAGAGCCTCATGAGGTGACTCTACACTCAATGGAGTTAGAACCCCGGCGCTGTGCTCTTATTATAATATTAAATTGTTCGCTCTGTTAATTGAGACCTGTAGGGTGTAAAATTGGAAATCAGGAACAGAGGTCATGTAATAATATCACACAACCTACATTGTTTTTTTTATCGAAGGTCTTGCGTTCACATCTTCATATTTATTCTCTGGCCAACTGCTGAAATGAACGCTATCACCTCTGGAATTCTCCAGTTCCTCAGCACGGAGTTAAAAAGGACAATTTTAAAATAACCGGCATTGTGGGAGCTGGATAGGTTCTGTCGACCGCCCGTTTAAAACTCTGACCGATTTTACGCTCCATTAAAGTCACTTGGTGCAAAATCGGGCGGAGTTGAAACAGGTGGCAGATTCGAAACCGCCCCTTTTCCGCCGAGCGTGTTCAGTTAAAATTATTCTCCAACTATCACCTTGGGTTGTGAGATGAAGATTTAGTCGGGATTGATATCACAAATTTCTGACAGTGGAATATAATTCCGTCTGAGGCGCAGGCCTGAAACGGGCGATCGAGCACATTTTATACTCCACAGATTTTAAACACCACCCAATCATCATTTCCATTGAAGTCAATGTAAAGAAAAACCGGAAAAGATGAGAAACGCTCTGCCGATTCACTATCGTCCATTCGACGATAACGCATTGTCATAATCTACCCCTAATGCTGTTGAATAGATATTTAAATAATCTCTGCCCCTCCCGCCCCTTTCGCTCACCTGCGATAGTGACCGTCACATCCTCGCTGTGCTGGGACCATAACTGCCTTCTATTGACGGAGGTTCCATATTGACAGTGGTAGCTCCCTCCTTGGTCTGTTCTGCTGACCGTGAATGTTCCAATGTTGTCCTTTGTGATGATTTGATGAGAGTACAGCGTTTGGCGATCTCTGTAAAAATGGAAGGTTTTATCGCGATAGTCTCCGGCCACGGTGCAGGTAATGGTCACCGTCTCTCCTTTCAAATACACGCCACTTGGTTGATCAAGAGATATCGCTGGCGCTGTTAGCGGATCTGTGGTAAAATAAATGTAAAGAACAATTAGAAATAGACCAGTGGACTAAGCGTACGGTGGAAGTTTGGGAACTCCATACCGATTGTGCGGTATTGAGGGGAAATGTTTGTATCGCCGGCTGAGATTCGACAAAACGGGAATTGACCTTCATTAGTGGAATCAAACTGAGGTGCGAGAGAAAAGAAATCAGTTTGTGGTTCTATTTCCAAAATCAGGTTTTAGTCCTGAAGTTGCACCCTGCGATACGAGGGGAACATGGACAATGCGCTGATTTGAAATTCCCATTCTTTGTCATTTAGGCTATGGTGCAAACCGGATATCAAAGAGTGAACTTCTCTGCTGAACCGTGGAGATTGGAACCTCAAATAAAGGAGAGAAGTGATGGTCGATTTTTTATTTATCATTCTTGGGGATGTGAATCAATGACATCACTGGATCTGAATATCGGATCGGGCTGATAACAGGCGGCAGATCCGATCCCGCCCGTCTTACACAACTGCCCGTGGCGGATTTCTACTCCATTTTTACTCAAGAACGGGCGGTCGAGCATCTGCAGCTCATTTTATACTCCACCCGTTTTATACACCACCCAATTATCATCTACATTGAAGTCAATGGAAATAAAAATCAGGAGATATGTGAAACAGCCTGCCGATTCACTATCATCCATTCTACGCGAGCGCACAGTTAAAAAATCTACCTCTAATGGTGTTGAATAAACATTTTCCTAATCTCTGCACCCCTTCACTCACCTGCTATAGTGACCGTCACAGCCTCGCTGATCTGGGACCATAAATACCTTCTATTGACAGTGGTTCCATATTTACATTGGTACCGCCCTCCTTGGTCTGCTCTGCTGACCTTGAATGTTGCAATGTTGTCCTTTGCGAGGACTTGATCAGAGTACAGCGGTGAGCTACCTCTGTAAAAATGGAAGGTTTTATCGCGATAGTATCCGGTCACGATGCAGGTAATGGTAACCGTCTCTCCTTTCAAATACACCCCAGTCGGTTTATCAGGGGATATCCTTGGCGTTGTTATCGGATCTGTGGCAAAATGAATGGAAAGAACAATTAGAAATGGATCTGTGGATTATGTGTACGGTGGAAGTTTGGTAACTCAATAACGATTGCGCTGTATTTTCGGGAACAGTTGGAATCGATGGCTGAAGTTCCACAAAACGGGAATTAACCATTCATTAGTGGAATCAAACTGAGTTGCGAGAGAAAAGAAATAAGTTTGTGGTTCTATTTCCAAAATCAGATTTTAGCCCTGAAATTGCACTCTGCGATACGAGGGGCACATGGAAATGCGTGGATTTGAAATTCCAATTTCTGGTCATTTAGCCTGTGGTGCAAACCGGATTAAAAAGAGTGAACGTCTCTGTTAAACCGTGGAGATTAGAATCTCAAATAAAGGAGGTAAGTGATGGTGGGCTCGATTTCATCATTATCATTCTTGGGAATGAGAATCAATGACCTCACTGGGACTGAATATTGAGCTGAGAGCCTGCTGCACCGTCACATGTCCCGTCTTTCAGATGAGACGTTAAACCGAGGCCCCGGCTGCCGTCTCAAGTGAATGTAAAAGATCCCACGCCACTATTTCGAAGGAGAGCAGGAGAGTTTTCCCTGGTGTCCTGAGCCAAATATTTATCCCTCAATCAACACCACTAAAACAGATTATCTGATCATTATCTGATCATTATCACATTACTGTTTGTGGGACCTTGCTGTGTACAATTTGACCGTCGCGTTTCCTGCATTATAACAGTGACGACACTTCAAAAATATTTGATTGGCTGTAAAGCGCTTTGGGACGTCCTGAGGTCACAAAAGGCGCAAAATAAATGCTACTTCTTTCTTTTATTCAAATACTGTGGCTGTTTTCCTTGTAACAACGGAGAATGGGGGTAATTTAGTGGCCGTCTTTAAATCTCAGAAGGGATGGGACCGAGTATAGAGACACAGGCGGTTTCCGGGAGTCCGAACGAGTGGAGATTGATAAGTTAAAAATGGTATTTCGGGCAGGGAGCAGGAGGGACATTTTAAAGCAAGTGTTGTGAGGCTGTGGATTGAAGCAGAGACCATGTCAACATTTAAGAATAGGTTCGATCGACGGTTGAAGGGAATTGGGAGCAGAGCACGAACATGGGATTAGGACTATTGCTCGTGTGGAGGATAAACACCAACACGAAGTGGTTGGACCGAACGGCCTGTTTCCGTGTTGTAATTTCTCCATAATCTGTATGACATCCTTGTATTCCTCCAGCAACCGACTGGAATCAGACAAGCAGAATTGCAGCTGTCTTGCACATTTTAGTTTAAGAATCTCTGCGAAGAGAAATATGTCAAACGTGCATAGAACGTTAGTTCGACCACACTTTGAGTGCTTTCTACAGTTCTGATCTCCATATTACAAATAGGATATCCATATTACACTGGACAGGTGCAAATCGATTCATTGGACGATTCGAATACTGAGGGGATACTGAACTGCCTGGGACCCTTTTCTCGAGAAAACAGAAGGTTTAGGGGTGACCTGATTGAGATCTTTAAGATTATGAAGGGATTTGATGCGGTTGACGGAGAGAAAATGTTTCCACTTGTGGGCGAGACCAATACTCGGGGGCCATAAATATAAGAAATTCACCAATAAATCCAATAGGGAATTCTGGAGAAGCTTCTGTGCCGAAAGAATGCTAAGAATGTGGAACTCGTTACCACAAGTAGTAGTTTAGGCGAATAGTATTGATGCATTTAAGGGGAAGCTAGATTAATACATGAGGGAGAAAGGAATAGGGTGGAGGAGGCGCTTGTGGAGCATAAACGCCGGCACGGACCTGTTGCGTCGAATGGCCTGTTTCTCTGCTGTAAATTCTATGTAATCGTAGGAAACGAATCTTGTCCAATATTTTTATAAGTCTTCCCATTGGCTCTTGGTTACAGTATTCTCCAGCTACAGTTAACTGTGAGTCACGATTCATTCCTAGACGTTTGTGTTTAAAACAATTAAAACTCTGCAAACAATTATCCAACTTTTAATATTCAGTTGTGGCGATGTTATTGGAATGAAACTTGTCCAATGACAGTGCAATATGCGGCCGGGCATTTTCACCAAATTAGCTGCTCTGTTTTCTGTTTAGTTTCTGTGAAGTGCGGCGTCTATTCACCTGTTCACAACGAATCATTGAATCTTATAGCACAGAAGGAGGCCATTCGGTCCATCGTGCCAGTGCAGACTCTTTGAAAGAGATACGCAATTAGACCAACTCCCACCGCTCTTTACCAATTACCTCTGCATTTTTTTCCTTTTAAAGTATATATACAATTTATTTTGAATGTTATTACTGAACCTGCTTCCACCATCCTTTCAGGCGGTGCATTCCAGATGACAACTCGCTGCGTAAAAATAATTTCCTCATCTCCTACCTGGCTCTTTTGCCAATTACCTTAAACTGTGACCTTTGTTTGCCGAACCTTCTGTCAGTGGGAACAGTTTCTCCCTGTCCACTCTATCAAAACCCATCATCATTTTGCACATCTCTATTGAATCTCCCCTTTTTCATGTCTGCTCTAAGGAGTACAATCATATCTTATCTAATATCGCCACATAACTGAAACATTTGCCTCGTTGTAAAGTTGCAAAAACCCTGCCCTGTCTCACTCACCTGTTACTATTACTGGCGCCGAGTCACTGAACGAGGACCATTTCCATTCCCCGTTAATCCGATAACTATACCGGCACTGGTAATCTCCTTGATCATTTCTGTTGGTTGTTGCAATTTGATACACTGTGCTGCTAGTGGAAAATTGCAGTTCGTTCCCATCTTTGTAAAAGGCATAATTGCCACTCCGGTATTTTTTGTCGTCAAGGCAGTTAATCGTGATGGTTTCTCCGGGTAAGTACACGCCAGTCTCTTCATTCATGGTAATTTCAGGTTTCACCAGAAGTTCTATGTAAAAAAGACATTGACCGTCAATGAGCAGTTACCAACAACGCACGTTGGCGGCTAAGCGGTACAGAGAATGGGAAACTGGGCGCTGCTCTCCCAACCAACAGGAGAACATAGATCAGTTTGTGTTTGCTTATGAGCATAAAACTACAGAGCTATTTTATAGATAGAAGAGAGAAAGCGAGAGAGAGAGAGGATACGGAAAATAGACAGGCAGAAAGAGTGAGAGGGAAAGAGAAGGGGAAACAGCGAGGGAGACAAAGAGAGAGAGACGGACAGACAGACAGAGGGGAGTGAGAGAACCACAGAGAGAGACAAGGAAATGGTAATCAGAGAGAGATGGAGCGACTGAGAGAGATGGAAATCGGGGCGTAGAAGGAAGATTCAACGGGTTAAAAGAGATCACGCCAGAGGCTTGGGAGAGGGCAGGAGAGAAACAGGGAGGAATGAAAAATAGGAGTGGAAGAGAAACAGAGAGAGGAATGAGAGAAGCAGGGAGAAATAGAAAGAGTGGTGTCAACGGGGCTGGATCGGAAGAAAAAATGAGAGAGTTGGCGGGAGGGAGTGACAAGTGCAAGAAGACAATGGGACGAAAGAGAGAGTATGAAAAAGAGAGGCAGGGAATAGACAATGGGCAATGAGAGAGAGAGAGTGTGGTGAAATAGGAGAGGTGACTGAAATGAAAAAGAAATGGAAAGAGGAAGTGAGAGGGAGAAAGAGAGAGAGAAGCTGGACCTTTGACCTCTCCCTCAGCTATCTCTGTCGCTGATTGGCTCGCCGAGCTCACAAACTCCCTTGGTCGAGAAACCACGCCCAACTTAATTTTGGATCTCCGCCAAGCCGGTTGTCCCTTCAACTGAGAATTTGGGAGGAATTTCTTCTCATACAGAGAATGTGAAAGTCGCTGGCAGGTGGAGTGGTTGAAGCAGGTGGCATTGGTGCATCTTAGGGGGGCTAGATGCATACACGAGGGAGAAGGGAACAGAGGGCTGTGGGGGCAGTGTGGGAAGCGGTCATTCGAAACGAATGGTCCGATTCTGTGCTGTACATTCTAACTAATTCTATGTAATCAACCCCCCTACAGAGCTGTGAATATCTTTGGAAAGTTTCGGCCGAACTCCCATTGTTTGAAAGTAATGTGATGTGTGAAAATGCACATTTCTGAGGTGACTGGTACTCCAGCTAATTTTCCCCGCCTGCCTGTTTGGGAGTTAAGCTTTTCCAAACTATATCTAACGAAAGGGAAATATAACATTGTCTCCACACTACCATAAAGAAGGAAAAACATCGATGTTAAATTGTCATGTTCAAAATATTAATTGATTCTCACTTTTCAGTGTCGATTTTATGCGATTCTGCCCAACCCCAAAAGGGATTGATAACAGTGATCATCTTTTGTGTTGGCATTGTTTGCCGACAGATGGCACTAGTGCACGTTTTTTCGGGCATCTGAAGTTGCAACCCAATAAGAACATAAGAAATAGGAGCAGGAGTAGGCCATATGGGCCCTCCAGCCTGCTCCGCCATTCAATAAGATCATGGCTGATCTTCTACCTCAACTCCACTTTCCCGCCCGATCCCCATATCCAGTGATTCCCCAAGAGTCCAAAAATCTGCCGATCTCAGCTTTGAATTTATTCAACGATTGAACATCCAAAGCACTCTGGGGAAGAGAATTCCAAGCATTCAGGACCCTCTGAGTGAAGAAATTCCTTCTCATCTCGTTCCTGAATGGCCGACCCCTTATGTTGGGACTATTGTCTCTAGTTCTAGACTCTCAAGTCAGGGGAAACAGCCTTTCTGCATTTATCCGGTCAAATCGACTATGAATTTTATACGTTACAATGATATCACTTCTCATTCTTCTAAACTCCAGAGAGTTTAGGCCCATTCTATTCAATCTCTCCACATAGGACAATCCTCTTATCCAAAGAATTAATCTAGTGAACCTTTGTTGAACCTTGTCTAAAGCAAGTGTATCCTTCCTTAGGTAAGGAGACCAAAACTGTACACAGTACTCCAGGTGTGGTCTACCAGAGCCCTGTAAAATTGCAACAACGCCTCCTTACTCTTATACTCCAACCCCCTTGCAATAAAGGCTGTCATACCATTTGCCTTCCTAATTGCTTGATTTACCTCCATGTTAAATTTCTATGATTCATGTACAAGGACACCCAAATACCTCTGACTACCAACATTTCTTAGTCTCTCATTTTTCAAAAATATTCTGTTTTTTATTCTTCCTACGAAAGGGAATAACCTCACATTTCCCCACATTATACTCCATCTGCCATCTTCTTGTCCATTCACTTAACCTGTTTATATCCCTTTGCAGCATTTTTACGACCTCTTCACAACTTACTTCCCCACCTAGCTTTGTATCGTCAGCAAACTTGGATAAATTACACTGGGTCCCTTCATCTAAGTCTTTAATATAGATTGTAAATAGCTGATGCCCAAGCACTGATCCTTGCAGCACCCCACTCGTTCCAGCCTGCCAATCTAAAAATGAACCGTTTATACCTACTCTCTGTTTTCTGTCCGTTAACCAATGCTCAATCCACGCTAATACATTACCCCAATCCCATGAGCCCTAATCTTGTGTAACAGCCTCTTTTGTGGCACCTTATTGGATGCCTTTTGAAAATCTAAATATACTACATCCACTGGTTCTCGATTATCGACCCTGCAAGTTACATCCTCAATAAACTCTAATAGACTGGTCGAATACGATTTCCCTTTCATAAAACCGTGTTGACACTACCTAATCATATTATGTTTTTCTAAGTGCCCTTTTACAGGCTAACTCTCTCCCTCCATTCTTGAATAGCGGGTTTACATTTTCTACCTTCCAATCCACAGGGGCTGTTCTAGAAACTACGAAATTCTAGAAGAACAAAACCAATGCATCCACTATCTCCACAGCCACCTCTTTTAGAACCCTACGATGAAGACCATCAGGTACAAGGGATTTGTTGGCCTTTAGCCCCATTAATTTCTCCAGGACTTTTTCTTTACTAATCTTAATTGCTTTAAGTTCCTCACTCTCATTAGACCCTTGGTTCCACATTATTTCCGGTATGCTTTTTGTGTCTTCTACTATAAGACAGATATAAAGTATTTGTTTATCGTCTCTGCTATTTCCTTATTCTCCATTATAATTTCTCCTGTCTGCCTTTAAGGGACCCACGTTTACTTTCGCTAATCTCTTCCTTTTTACATACTTGTAGAAGCTCTTATAACCTGTTTTTATATTTCTTGCTAATTTACTCTCAAGCTCAATTTTCTCCTTCTTTATCAACTTTTTGGTCATCCTTTGCTGATTTCTAAAACCCTCCCAATCCTCAGGCTTACTACTCCTTTTGGCACAATTGTAAGCCTTTTCTTTTAATCCAATACTATCCTTAACTTCTCTAGTTAGCCACGGATGGATCACTTTTCCCATGGATTTTTATTCCTCAAGAGAATATATATTCGTTGATAATTATGAATGATTTCTTTAAATGTTCGCCATTGCTTATCAACCACCATATATTTTAATCTAATTTCCCAATCTACCTTCGGCAACTCGCCCCTCATACTTACATAATTAGCTTTGTTTAAATTTAAGTCCCTAGTTTCGGACTTAACGCTCAAACACAATGTGAAATTCTATCATATCTTGATCACTCTACCCCAGAGGATCCTTGACTCTAAGATTACTAATTAACCCTGTCTCATTACACAATACCAGATCTAAAATAGTCTGTTCCCTAATTGGTTCCTCGACATCTTCTTCCAGAAAACTGCCTCGAATGCATTCCATGAACTCTTCCTCCAGACTACTTTTGCCAATTTGGTTTGCTCAGTTTATATGAAGATTAAAGTCCCCCACGATTATTGCATTAACCTTGTTACATGCTCCTCTAATTTCCAGATTTATACTCTGTCCAACACTGTATCTACCGTTAGGGGGCCTCTAAACTACACCCACCAGTGTTTTCTGCTCGTTGTTATTTCTCAACTCCACCCATTCTGATTCTACTTCCTGATTTTTTGAGATAAGATGTTTCTCTCTGTATCTCATCTTTTATTATCAAGGCTACCTCCAACAACGTCCCCACACACCCGCCACAAACTTTTCCATATTGCCTCACTTTTCCAAAAATCAAGTAACCTGGAATATTTTGATAGATTTTTGTTCGGCAAGGTTATTGAGGGATATGGAACCTAGCCGGGTAAATGGAGTTAAGATTCAGTACATAGAATTACATAGAATTACACAGAATGTACAGGGCAGATACAGGCCTTTCGGCCATACATTTCCATGCTGGTGTTTATGGTACACACGAGCCTTGTCCCTCCCTCCAAATCTAACCCTATCTGCACATCCTTCGATTCCTTTCTTCCTTATGTGTTTATCTAGCTTCCTCTTAAATGCCTCTCTGCCAGTTGCCTCAACTACACCATGTGGTAGCGAGTTCCACCGTCTAACCACTCCCTGGGTTCTCCTGAATTCCCTATTTATTAGTGACTACCTAATATTTATGGCCTCTAGTTCTGGTCTTCCCCGCAAGTGGAAACATCATCACTACGTCTTCCCTAACAAACCATTTCATAATCTTAAGACCTCTATCAGGTTACCCATCAGTCTTCTCTTTTCCGGAGAAAAGCGCCCCAGCCTGCTCAATCTTTCCAAATAGGTATAACCTCTCAGTTCTAGAATGAGCCTAGTAATTCTTTTTACACTTTCTCCAGTCCCCCAATGTGCTTTTTATAATATGGAGATCAGATCTGTTCACAGTACTCCAAGTGTGGTCTAAGCAAGATCAGTCATGGTCTAAAGGAATGGTGGAATAAGCTCGAGGGGCCGAATGGTCAACACCTGTTCCTGTGTCCCTATGTTCCACCTGGAGTGCTGTTTGCAGTTCTGTAACCCACGACAGAGTAAGTGTATAGATGTGCTGTCCATAACATGGACATATCCCATAGTGCCTTCGCAATGACAGCTGCTGAGATACAGACCTGTATTACTGCTACCAATGACACAACACGATTGGTTACAGTAATCAAATTCATTTACATAAAAACTAACTGAATGATTTAGCAGTCTAGAACAGTAGTTATTAAATTTCATTATTTTAGAGAAAAACGTCGACACTAACCTTGAGAAATGCTCCGCCGAGCCCCAAAGACAACTAAATGGAGAAAATATAAATTAGTTAAATGAACACCAGCACCTTTAGACGATCAACATAACAAGCTGATTTTCGTGAATTGTTTTATGGATATTTCTCAGTGTGATTGCATTGGTGGCATTTTCGTCCGTTTCGGTTAAACTCCCACTCCAGAACTTGAGAGATTTCCAGATTTCCACTACCCTTTGTTTGAAAAAGTACTTCCTGCTTTCACTCCAAATGGTCCAGCTCTAATTTTAATACCATGCCTACTTGTTCTCGATTCCCCTCGATAACTGAATAAAATCAATCGAGACGTCCCTTTGTAAAACATTCCAATTACCCACGGCAAGTATTAAAAGCTGCCCTTGGGCCTAATGACACAAAACCGCATGAAAACTTGTTCAAAAAACACGAAGGGCCCATTTTGTGGCTGAGTGAAACCGTCAGTAAAAGACAAGGGAAAGCAACTGGTGTGGAGTGTGTGTGCAGACACTGTGTATCTTTACAGATTTTCACATGCGTCCACATCACGAAACAGAATTGCAATGAAAGCGTCGGAGCTCCAATATGGAATAGATGGATGCATTAACGGTGGGAATTGAGATTTTAAAAATTGCAGATTATGGGGTTAATGCTGAGCATAACGGACAGCTGCAGCACTGTGTTTGTTGAAGGGCGTTAGTCTCCAGCCACTGTGCAGGTCTATTTCTCAGTGATGTGGTGAACTCGAGCATACTGAGGGAGGAAGTTAAGTCTAAATAATGAGATGCGAAAGTTGTATGAATTTACTGGAAACCGATACTTTTACAAACAGTTTACTCACTGTCACAAATTGCACAATCCGGGTGTCCTCGGCATGGAAGGAGGAGGAAAATCGAATGCCAATAAGTAAAGCAGCAAAAAATATTTCAGGCTGAAGTTAATTGCGACAGGAAATGTTCACAATGGACACCTGAGGTTTCAGCTCAGAAGCGCTTCACCTCAGACAAACAGGAAGTTAAACACTGACAGTAAGAGCAGAGCATCAGAACCAAGGATGTGTTTAAACACATTGAATGAAAATACATTGAGGCAATCTTTGTAATACGTTTCAAACAGAATAATTAATTTTCGAATGCCACCACAATTACAATCATAAAATTATACAACCTTGCAACGCAGAAGGAGGCCATTCAGCCCATTGTGCCTGTGCCAGCTCCTTAACATAGAAACATAGCAAAAAGGAGCAAGGGTAGGCCATTCGGCCCTTCGGGCCTGCTCCACCCTTCAAAATGATCATGGTTGATCATCTAACTCAGTACCCTGTTCCCGCTTTTTCCCCATATCCATTGATCCCTTTAGCATTAAGAAATATATCTATCTCCTTCTTGAATACATCTAATGACTTGGCCTCCACTGCCTTCTGTGGTGGAGAATTCCACAAATTCCCCACCCTCTGAATGAAGAATTTTCTCCTCATCTCGGTTCTAAATGGCATATCCCGTATCCTGAGACTGTAACCCCTGGTTCTGGACTCCCCAGCTATCGGGAACATCCTCCTTGCATCTAGTCTGTTTAGTCCTGTTAGAATTTTATATGTTTCGATGAGATCACCTCTCATTCTTCTAAACTCTAGTGAATATAGGCCTAGTCGACCCAATCTCTCCTCATACGTCAGTCCTGCCATCCCAGGAATCAGTCTGGTAAACCTTCGTTGCACTCCCTCGATGGCAAGGACATCCTTCCTCAGATAAGGAGACCAAAACTGCACACAATACTCCAAATGTAGTCTCACCAAGGTCCTATATAACATCCCTGATCCTGTACTCAAATCCTCTTGCAATGAAGGCCAACATACCATTCGCCTTCCTAACTGCTTGCTGCACCTGAATGCTCACTTTCAGCGACTGATGTACAAGGACAACCAGGTCTCATTGCACCTCACCTTTTCCCAATCTATCACCATTCAGACAATAATCTGCCTTTCTGTTTTTACAACCAAAGCGGATAAATTCACATTTATCCACGTTATACTGTATCTGCTATGTTCTTGCCTACTCATTCAACTTGTCTCGATCACATTGGAACCTCTTTGCATCCTCCTCACAGCTCATATTCCGCCCAGCTTTGTGTCATCTGCAAACTTGGAAATGTTACATTGAGTTCTCTCATCCAGTTCATTGATATATATTGTGAATAGCTGGGGCCCAAGCACTGATCCCTGCGGTACCCCACTGGTCACTGCCTGCCACCCGGAAAATGACCCGGTTATTCCTACTTTCTGTTTCCTGTCTGTCAACCAATTCTCAATCCATGCCAGTATATTCCCCCCAATCCCATGTGCTTTAATTTTGCACACTAACCTCTTTGGTGGGACCTTATCAAAAGCCTTCTGAAAATCCAAATACAACACATCCACTGGTTCTCCCCTATCTATTCTACTAGTTACAGCCTCAACAACCTTTAAAGTGCTATCCAATTAGTCCCAGCCGCCTGCACTTTGTCCATAGTCCTGCATGTTTTTTTTCCCCGTTAAAGTATTTACCCAATTCCATTTTGAAAGTTACAAATAGAGTTGCAGTAACAGACTGATTCTCGGGCATTCATTTATTAATAAAATTGAATTCAATTCTGTTAAAATACATGCAGAGATGGAATCCCACCTTGTGTCTCCTGTATTTGATATAAGGCGACTTATATACAAACTGATTGGGAGAAATAGGAGGATATAATCAGCATCTTAATCGTGTATTATGCTGCAAATTTAACTGGGCCTTGAAACCAAACTAATTTATTTCTGAGTCCAAATTATTAAAGTTATTAAATGACGTTGAAACCACAAGATCTAATTGACATTTTCACGAGAAAGAAATCTATTTGTTCCAGTTTCCACCATTCATTTATCTAAAATGTCAAGTCACCTTGTAGCTCGGTTGGAAATGTAGTCAACTTGAAATTGTAGTAAGCAGTGAGGAGGATAGTAGCAGACTTCAGACAGACTGGTAATAAAATGGGCAGAAACATGGCAGATGACATTTAATACAGAGAAGTGTGAAGAGATGCATTTTGGGAGGAAGAATGCAGCGAGGCAATATAAACCATATGGTGCAATTTTAAAGGTTTTGCAGAAACAGAGAGACCTGGGGGTGTATGTACACAAATCATGAAAGGTGGCAGTACAAGTTAATAGATCTGTTCAAAAAAATTATAGGATCGATGGCTTCAAAAATAGACATTTACCTGACGAAGGAGGAAGCCTCCGAAAGCTTGTAGATTTCAAATAAAAATTGTTGGACTATAACTTGGTGTTGTAAAATTGTTTACAATTGTCAACCCCAGTCCATCACCGGCATCTCCACATCATTTAAAAATAGAGGCAGAGAGAAAAGAAGCAAAGAGGTTATGCTAAACATTTATAAATCATTGCTTTGACCGCAGCTGAAGTGCTGCGTCCAATTCTGGGCACTACATTGTTGGAAGGCGGTCAAGACCTTACAGAGGGAGCAGTGGAAATTTATTGGAATGATACCAAGGATAGGGAACGTCAATTAATTGGAGAGACTAGAGACTCTGGAATTGTTCTCCTTAGAGCAGAGAAAGTTAAACGGTGATTTAATAGAGGTGTTCAAAATCATGAAGGGTTTTGATAGAGTAAATAAGGGGAATATATTTGCACTGGCAGAAGAGTCGGTAGCCAAAAGGTACTGATTGAAATGAATTGGCAAAAGAACCAGAGGCGAGATGAGGAGAATTTGTTTTTGCAGTGAGGTCTATCGAGATGTCTGTTTGCAAATAATCCCAATAATCCATAGTCAGTATCAAAATGTGCCTTTGTGCCTATTGACACAAAACAGCGTGAAAAGTTCTTCAAAATGTACAAAAGCCCCGTTTTGGGACTGAATGAAACCGTCACTGAAAGATAAAGGAAAGCAGCTGGGTTGGGTGTGTGTCCAAACATTGTGCATTTTTACAGATTCCCACATCTCAACACCACAGAAATGCAATAGAAGTGTCGGAGCTCTATTATGGGATGGATGGATGGATGCATTAACGGTGGGAATTGATATGGAAACATTGGAGATTAAAAGCTTCATGCTGATCCCAACGGGCAACTGCAGCACTGAGTTTATTGAAGGACATTAGTCTCCACCCACTCTACAGATCTATATCTCAGTGATATGGTCATACTGAAAGAGGAAGTGGAGTCTAAATAATGAGAACCGAATGGTGTTTGAATTCACTGTAAACTGGTACTTTTACAGACACTTTACTGACTGTCACGAATATCACAAAATGAGTGTCATCGCTTTGGAGGGCAAGATCCAAGATGAATAAGTAATGAATTTTAAAATATTATGCAATACATTTTGGTCAGAGGAGTAAGGAGGCCACGTATTCCTTGGAAAATAAGAATCAAAATGGGGTATAGGAGCGAAGGAATCCTGGGGTACAGATTTACAAATCATTAACAATAGCAAAGAAAGTTAACAAGACCATAAAAAGCAAACACAGCACTGGGGTTCATTTCTATAGCAATAGAATTGAAAAGCAGAGACATTATTTTAAACTTATACAGAACCTTAGTTGGACCACGCTTAGATAACTGTGCTGAGTTCTGATCGCCACATTTAAAAAAAGACGGATGCAGAGGCACTGGAGAAGGTGCAAAAAAGATTCACAAGAATGAAACCAGAACTGAGTGGTTACGCCCATCAGGAAAGATTGAACATGCTGGGGATCTTTTCTCTAGAAAAGAGAAGGCTGAGGGGTGACATGATAGCGGTTTTGAAAATTATAAAGTGGTTCGATAGGGTAATCGTAGAGAAGACATTCCCACTTGTGAGACAGTTCAAATCCAGGAGCCTAAATATAGAATAGTCACAATAAATCCAACAGGAGAAACTTCTTTACCCAGAGAGTGGTGAGAATGTGAAACTTGATGCATCATGGAGTAATTGGGGCGAATAGTATAGATGCCTTTAAGGGCAAATTATATAGGTACATGAGAGATAAAGGTGTTGGAGGATATGCCGATAGGGTTAGATGATATAGGGGGCGAGACTCGCGTCGAACATAAACACCGGCACAGATCAATTACGCCGAATGGCCTGTTTCCATGCTGTAAATTCTATATAACATCAGACTGAAGTTAGCAGTGAGAGCAAATACATCAAACCGAAAACTGTGGTTAAACATTTTGAATGTAAATTCACTGTCAATCTTTCTGATATGCTTTCAACCGAAAGTTAATTACCACCAATATTAAAGGTGTAGTAACAGAATTATTCATGGGCATTGATTTATTAATAAAATTCAATTCTAGTCACTTAAAATACATAGACATATTTAATATTGCAACTAACATCTCCTAAGCTATGAATAAGGAGATGTATTTAGGGACAGCATTCGATCAGAATAGGAGAAAGCAGAGGAAACAAACAGTCTCACGGCAAGAGGAGGACAATGCCTCAGGAAACTGACCATTCACAATTTCAGCTGGTTTGGGGCCCGGAATCGAAGTTGGACAGTCAGCTCTTTATTCCGAATAAGGTCAAGGGATCAGGAGGTGGGTCAAATGGGCAAGCTCAGCTCGGAAAGTACATGCGTGGAGATCGGAGGGAAACTAGAAAAAGGCTCAAGATCAGGGCTGGGTGATTGGAGAGCCTTAGGAGAGGTTGGGCGTGGTGATATTGGGAATTGTGGGATGCAGCAGAGGCACCTGAATGGATGGTCTTAATCTTAGTGACTTCGGTTATGTGGAGAAACTGGAAAAACTGGGATTGTTCTCCTGAGAGCAGAGAAGGTTAAGTGGAGATTTAATAGGTGTGTACAAAATTATGAAGGGTTTTGATCGAGTATGAAGGGAGAAACTGGTTCCACTGGCAGGAGGGTCGAGAATCAGAGGATACAGATTAAAGTTAATTGGCAAAAGAACCAGAAGGAGATGAGGATAAATTTTGTTCCGCCAAAAATTGTTATGATCTGGAATGGTGGTGGAAGCAGATTCAATAGTAACTTTCAAAAGCGAATTGGATAGAAACTTGAAAAGGGAAAAAATGCAGAGCGATGGTGAAAGAACAGGAGAATGGGATTAATTTGACAGCTCATTTAAATGCTGTCATATTCATGACGAGCCAAATGGCCTTCCTCTGTGCTGTAAGACTTCATGAAGTTCACGAGGTCCTCTTATTTGTTGTTGGAGGAGAGTGTGGAGGGGGCTGGGAAAGAGATTTATGGAGATTGTGTGTTGTGGGCAAAAGAAGCTGGAGGTTATCTTTGGTCCCCAGGGTCATTCTGGAGCAGCAGGCGGTTTTCAGAGAGGACATAGTGCTTATTCTAATTCTGGGTCAGCCATATCTGGTGATGGATGGCTAAACCAGTGGTGATCCAGATATGCTCAAGTCTGCACCCCTTGGAATTAAACCAGCAGGAACGATCAGGATAGAAGAGAGTAAACGTTTTACTCGGGGCAAAGGCATCAACGGTTGAAGAACGGGAGTGGTTGAGAAGTTACACAGCCGCAGAAGTATGATGACAAATGGCGGGTCAAAGTCTAGGCAACAGGGAGTGTGAAAGTGTTTATTCCAAAGTTGGAACGCAGAAGTAATTTGATTTGAAGTAAGTAAGGAGATGTCGGTTATGATGGTTGCAAGGAAGTGACCGAGGCCTTGGCAGTGTACAACTCTGGGCACCACACTTTAGGAAGGATGTCAAGGTCTTGGAGAGGGTAAAGAGGAGATTTACCCGGATGATACCAGGGATGAGGGACTTCAGTTGTGTGGAGAGATTGGAGAAGCTGGGGTTGTTCTCCTTAGAGCAGGTAAATGTAAAGGCAGACCTAATAGAGGTATTCAAAATAATGAGGGGCTTTGATAGATCAAGTAGAGTGAAATTGTTTCCGCTGGCAAGTGGTCTGTAACCAGAGGTCACAGATTTCAAATAGTTGGCAAAAGAACTAGAGGGAAATGAGGAGAAATGTTTACATAAAGAGGTTTGCGAAGATCTGGAACACACTACCTGAAAGGGTGATGGAAGCAGATTCCATCGGAACTTTCAAAGGGCAATTGAACATGTACTTGAAGGGGACTAATTTGCAGGGTTATGAAGAAAATAATTCGGGTGTGTTACTAATTTGGATTGCTCGTTCAAGGAGCCAGCATAGACTCGACGGCCGAAAGGCCTCCTCCCACGTTGTAAGATTCTATGATTCTATGATTCTTGTCAACTTGAAATTTTAGTAAGCAATGAGAAGGTTGTTGGCAGAGCTCAGGAGGACATTGGTAGATTGGTGAAAAGGGGAAACACGTGGCAGATGACATTTAATGTAGAGAAGGGTAAAGTGATGTATTTTCGAAAGAAGAGTGAGAAGAGGCAATATAACCTAAATGATCAAATTGCACAGCGGGAGCATTAACAGAGAGACCTGCGGATTCACATTCACAAATCTTTGAAGGTGGTAGTTGGAGATTAAACGGTAAATGCCGACCCTCCTGCCAGTGGAAACAGTCTCTCCCCAACTACTCGATTGAAACCTTTCATTATATTTTTCTGAGCAACGGTCAGCAGTAGCACTGTGTTTGTTGAAGGACATTAGTCTCCACCCACTGTGCAGATCTATATCTCAGTGATGTGGTCAATTGCAGCATACTGAAGGAGGAGGTGGAGTCTAAATAATGAGAACAGAATGGTGTTTGAACTCACTGGGAACCGATACTTTTACAAACAGTTTACTCATTGTTACAAATGTCACAATTCGGGTGAACGGTATGGAAGGAGGAAGTAAATTGAACATGAATAAGTAAAGAATCTGAAAATATTGCAGGCAGAATTTAACAGTGATATCAAACACTTAGAACGGAAGCCAATGGTTTCAGCTCAGAAGCGCTTCACCTCGGACAAAGAGGAAGTTTAACCGCTGACAGTAAGGACAGTCAGCAGAACAAGAGTGCGTTTAAACACACTGAATGAAAATTCATTGTGCCAATCTTTCTGATTTTCTTCCAACCGATGGTTATATTCATTAATTCTTTGAAAGCAACCACTATTAGAGGTGCAGTAACAGATATATTCTCAGGCATTCATTTATTAATAAAATACAATTCAAGAGACTTAAAATGAATAAAAATATTTAATATTGCAACTAACATCTTCGAAGCTTTCATTAAGGGGATCTATTTCGGGACAACACTCAAACAGAATGGGAACCCCTGACAGTAAGAACATTGTAGCAGAACCAAGAATGTGTTGAAATATATTCAATGAAAATACATTGTGGCAATCTTTCTGATAGGCTTTTGACCGAGTAATTAATTAATTCTTTGAAATCCACCCCTAATAGTGGTGCAGGAGCACACTGATTATCAGGCATTCATTTATTCATAAAATTGAATTGAATTCACTTGAAATTGATAGAGATGTTTAATATTCCACCTAATATCTCCTAGGCTAGCAATAAGGGGATATATTAGATTGTGCCCCCTTGTTCTCCATTTCACCATCATAACTGAATAAGGTTTATCGAGAGGTGTAAATTTGTAACTAATTCCATTAATCCATGGTAATTATCAATAGGTGCCCTTGGGTCTATTTACACAAAACAGCATGAAAAGTTGGAGATAAGGGGTTAATGCTGAGCCCAACTTGCAGCTGCAGCACTGTGTTTATTGAGGAACATTAGTCTCCACCCACTGTGTAGATCTGTATCTTAGTGACATGGTCAATTCTAGCACACTGAAGGAGGAAGTGGAGTTAAAATAAAATCCTCGAGCTGAATGTCGCCTGAATTATTCACCAGAAACATTTAGTTGTACAGACAGTACACACGCGCTCATAAATATCACAAAACCCCTAAAATCGAGATGCAAGATGGAATAGAGAATGAAAAATAAGCAAGCAAACTGAAAATGGCCAGTACTGAAGAGAACAGGAAGAGCAGTTGGCTTCATGGCGGAAGAAAGCGGTTTCAACTCAGAGGAGGGTTCGTTCAAAGAAAGAGGAACTTAACCTCTGACAGAGGGAACAATGTCTCAACACCAACGGAATAACTAAAAATATATTTACTAGATTATCCACTGAATGTGTTAAAATGTTTCTTCTCCCCTTTTTTCTCTCTATCTCCCCCAAAGACGTGCATTCACGAAGGGAGTTGCTCACGGCCGCCCTCCAATACCCCACCGCATTATCTGCTCATGTCTGAGTGCAGGGGGTTGATTGACCTGAGGTCAGCCGTGGTGACCCCTGTCGAACTGCACCCTCCTAACGCGCATGCTCACTTCCAAGCATGGAACATTTCGTATCAGAGAATCAGAGAAGGTTACTGCACGGCAGGAGGTCATTCGGCCCATCGAGTCCGTGCTGGCTCTATGCATGAGCAATCCATCTAGTCCCACTGCCCCGCCAAAAATAGCAGGGCTCGTTCGAGATCAATTAAGATGCGATAAGGCGACACTTGGCCGATATCTCATTCAATGGCTTTGTGGCACTGAGCCCACTGGTATCGCCCCCACTCCACCCCGCCCCTCCCCCCCCACCTTGATAGAGATCAGCAAACTCAGCGGATGTCGATCGTGGAATTTTCCTTTTATATACATCTTACTCCGACACTGTAGACAGTAACTGGGCTATCGGGAGACCAATATCTCCCCTTTTCAGCCCGTCTCAAGGCGCCTCACGGGAGCGTTATCAAACAAAATGTGACACCGAGCCACTGAAGGAGATATTAGCTCAGGTGACCAACAGTTGGTCAAAGCTGCAGGTTTTAACAAACAGATTCTCATAGATTCAATTATCAAAGAAAAACTAGATCCGAGATACTTTAATACCGATATGAAGAGATGATGTGGAGATGCCGGTGATGGACTGGGGTTGACAATTGTAAACAATTTTACAACACCAAGTTATAGTCCAGCAATTTTATTTTAAATTCACAAGCTTTCGGAGATTCTCTCCTTCCTCAGGTAAATGTTCAGGAGATCCTGAACATTTACCTGAGGAAGGAGAGAATCTCCGAAAGCTTGTGAATTTAAAATAAAATTGCTGGACTATAACTTGGTGTTGTAAAATTGTTTACAGATATGAAGAGAGATTGTCCCCTCACCGTTACACTCCCCTCACCGTTACCCGCAGAGAATTCAGCACAAGCAAGCAACCGCTCTGAATGCTTTCCAATGTAGAAGGCTCCACACCAAATTATGAGATACCGGAGTTCGGACACCGCCGGGTTCAGTCTCACTCTCCCGCTTACAGTTGCCCACTCAGACCGGGAATTGGTATAAAATTGTTTCACGACTCACCAAACAGCAATAAAAAGGCGGTTGTATCCATTTACGAAGAAGTGCTACTTTGAGGCATGAGAGCTGTGAGGAACGGCGACTGAATCACTTGCTCCAACTCACTGAAGGACAAACCCGGAAGGGTTGAGAGACTGAGAGCGGATACAGAGGCTGGGTGGGAATGAGTTGGTCCCCACAATTGAAGCAACAACACAGAGTTTTGTACAACCTGAAATAAGATGTGGCTTGGAACATTGCAATGATCTAACATGGCAGCCTTTGACTATTAGACGGTGATCACAGGATGAAGGGGTGAGAATGGACCATGTACCCAGAAAACAGCGTAAATCATTTGTGTTTAGTTAGAACGATTGCTCCCATCATGGTCAGGATCTCTATTACTGGGAAGGGACCGTGTCCCACTTCAGGCACTCGGTGTCAGCATCAAGCACCCAAAATTCAGGCGCAGGAAAATGTAACAACAAAGTGCCTCAACCCAAACCTCAGGAGAGCTACTGTATCGATTATTGCTTTTCTATTTCCCAAAACAGCCCTTCCGTTGGCTAGTTTAGCGAGGTGTTGTCCGCATTACATTACAGACGATTAAAAATAAAACTGGAACATCCAAACCCGGCAGCAATTTAGTTCCACGGAAGTCTGGTATAATGAATGTAGATGGATATGTTCAATGTGACTCTGATATTGAGTTGGTTTACTCTCTCATATCCCCCTGGTAACGACTGTGAGAAAGAAAATACCACTTCCAGCTTTCTCTAACCGCCAATTTCAAACCGTTTATCGATAATGGAACCAAAACACAGCGCTCCGCACAAACCCTGACAGACTCGGGCTTCATATTCAAGGATTCCCAGAAACACGGAGCTTTTAAATAAACCCCGTTGCAATTAACTGTCAGTAATATTCCTGCCTAAATACAGTCCCTTCTCTCACAAGTCAACCCGCCTCCTTCCATTTCAGTCCCAGACCCGATTCGATTTCCACACACATCACCTCCCAGACGGGTTCAGCAGTTTAAAAACACCTTATTCCAGCTGATTTGGAGAATCTCATGTGTTGGTGTTTGAGTTGTGACGCGGAGTTTCTCCGCCAGTGTTACAGTCTCACAGACACTCTCGCCCTGAATCTGTAAAAAGAAAATAACCGTGAACTGGGCCTGGAGCCGAACACATCCCCAGTTACAGTGAGGCCCGGACACCCCATTCTCAGTGTTTTATATCAGACAGTCTCCCACCTTCATGTTCAGCACTAGAGAGAGACAAACACACACTGTCAGTCTCACACTTCCAATCGGTGTGTCTATATCACGCTTGCCAGCAGTATCCAACCTACTTACACAGCACCAGAGACAGACAGACAGACAGACACGATGAGAGAGAGAGATCGAGAAAGCGGAGAGACAGAGACAGACAGACATACACAGTATCAGTTCCAGACTGACCTGTAAAGTTGCGTTTTATCCAGAAAGATCCCATTGTTGAGAAAGAAGGTGCAGTCTCATCTCTCACTGTTATTGTACCAGAGACAGACACATTATTAATCCCACACTGAGGTACAGTGCAGAGAGTGAAAGAACAATGGGCTGCATTTAACCCTCTTTTGCCTGTTCTACCATCTGCAGTTATGTAGCTCAGGGCCGTTCGGCATTATTCTCAGTAGACCGAGAGTTTCACTCCGGTTAAATTAATCTATGATGTTTGCTGTCAGATATTAATCCTACACGGTCCCAACAAACACACCTACTCACTCTTTCCTCACATGTTTCTCCAGGATTGGTTTGAGAAATGCTCGCATCAGTTTTATCAGTAAAGAGTACGAGAATGAACAAAATCCATAGACCCATTTCAGAGCCGCCCACTTTATCTCTGAAAGACTCTTTACCATCAAAAGATACCGAGAGAAACAGCAGGGATGGAAACATCTAGTTTAATAGTTAGAGATTGGAAAGTCAGTCTGGATTCCAGCGTTTGGCACTGGTGGAATCCCATCTGTTTCCCATTCTGGTGCCTGTTCCTGCACTGCCTGTGGACCCCATTCCCTCTGACCTTTCCCCCAGACCCACTTCCTTTGCTCAGACTCTGAAAAATTCCAATTGGGGAAAGTTTCCATCGATTTTTGTATTGGGAATTAAACCAGATATCTGCGCATGCGTGACTCAGCCCCGCCCCCAGCGCTGGTTGTTGGTGAGCAGAAGAGCGCATGCGCGCTCCCCTCCCCCAGCTCGGCCTGTGGGCGCCATTCCCTCAGTGAGCGGAAGAAGATGGTTTAAAACAGCCGGGAATGGAGAGATCACGGCCCCCGGGGGAAGGGAGCAAAGAGCAGCCTCGTTACAGCAGCTCATCGCTTCGGGACCGTGTCCGCAGATGGGCTCAGAGATCGGCATTGAGTCCGGGGGAAGGTCAGGGGGAGTCCGGAGGCTGTTTGTAAGAGGCGGAGTGGATCAGGAACTGGTCCCGGAACATGGAGTGAGCGGGGGAAGGGAGAGGTCATTCTCGGGCTGTGTGTGTACAGGGTGTGTCCAGGGTCAGGGAGACAGAATGGGAAGAACCTGCTATTTAAAATCATTGCTGCTTTCTCTCCCCAAACCAGGAGTGAATGGTTCTGGTTTAGTTCCAGTCTCACGCTGTTTATTGTTATTGGACAGTGAAGAGTGGAAACAGAGCTGGACAGTAAGGATGTGGGGAGTTATACAAAGAGCGTCAATTGCAGGCATCAGGTGAGAAGTGTGAAGGACACATTTTAAACAGCGGCTGTTTGGTTTCAGTTGAACGTTTGGTCCCATGGGAGAGCGGATTAGAAACCTGACCTGTGCAAAGGTCCCTGCCCCATCGGGTAGTACCATTCATGTGTTAGTGGAGGGGTTGGGTTGTGTCTGGATGTCTCTAAATTGTTGTAAAACAGCCCAACACACCTGGTGTGCAGAAGCTGAATGCTGCAGTACTGCAGTGGAGTCAGACACTGACACTGTTCGAATCGCTGATTTATATTTAAGGATATTCAAAATAATTATTTACAGATATTAAACTGATCACTTCTGTATTTTCTTCCTCACCTGTTCTTGAGTTACCAGACATACGTTTCTTTCTACAGGCAAACCCGTGAAGGATCCACAATGAATGTGATGTTTCGTCCACCCGAGGCACAAGGAACAGTGCAGCCAGCTCCTTCTCACACACAGTAAGTACATTATCACTCACAGAGCACAGAGACACAGACAGGTCATCAGTTCCACAGTCTCAGACAGCAGAAGTACTCAGTCCCACAATGATCCCAAATTCCAGAGACACATTTTCAATCCACAGTCAAACAGAGCAGGTGAGGCAGACAATGTTCCATTTCCCCCGAACTCAGTCCCACTGACAGGGAGATACAAAAATCCCAGTCCAAAATCACACTCTCAGATTGTCTATTTCACAAACGGGCAACATTAGCCATGAATTAAATACCAGATAGAAATCACACATGGTACCCGATTGAAAGGTACAGAATGAATCCCAATAATGTTCCTTGAGATTCCTATTGAATTCGAGCCCAGAACTCTCACACACATGTGAGTTTAATACTTGCAGTATCCATTCAAATAGTGTACCATTCGAATACAAATTGCTAGTCCAAAACTCACGTACAGTATCAGATTGAGAAATGCTGTGACAGTGTAACCTGAGAAACAAATTAGATACCAGTTTATAATACACTCATAGTATGAGATTTAAAGGAACAGTATCAATTCTGTCAGTCCAGACTGAGATACACATTACACACGAGTCCAAAAATCTTATAAAATAAAATTTAAAGTTACAGTATCAATTCCTTCAGTGCAGACTGATCTACACATTATATACCAATTCACCATATCATTTTGAAAGATTCATTATCATTCACAATAGTAATCACAGAAATACACATTCAATACGAGTTCAAAAAGCACACAAATTATCTGATTAAAACCTCCAGCATCAAATCCTAAAGTGTATCCATTTTTACCAATTAAATAATGAGAAAAACTACTTAAACATTAAGATATTAAAGCGACAGTATTGAATACCATAATATAATCTGAGAGAATAATTGCATAGAGATACAGAATGAATCTCACACTCAGATACCGTAAACTGAAATAAGAATACAGAATGAATTCAGACTTGCACATTGTCTCAGAGACTGAATTACAGAATGAATCCCACACTGAGATAAAGTAGCAGAGAATGATAGATACAGAATGAATCCCACACTCACATATAGCACCAGAGAATGGCAGATACAGAATGAATCCCACACTCACATATAGCACCACAGACTGGCAGATACAGAATGAATCCCACATTCAGATATTGCAGCAGAGACTGACAGATACAGAATGAATCCATCACTTATATATAGTACCCCTGAGACTGACAGATGCAGAATATACACCAAGCTCACAGTCAGTACCAGAGACTGACAGATATAGAATGAATCCTACACGCACATACAGTACCAGGAACAGAATGAATCTCACTCATGCACAGTACCAGGGGCTGACAGATAAAGAATGAATCTCAAACTCACAAACAGTACCAGAGACTGACAGATGGAGAATGAATCGCACAATCACATCACTGCAGACTGAGTTACGCATTACATACCAGTCCAAAAATCTCATAGTGTCAGATTGAAAGATAAAGTGTCAATTCCATTGGTGCAGACTGAGCTGCATATTCGATATATTGGTAATACTCATGTTATACTGAAATAAACAGGATCAATACCGTTGGTACAGACTGAGCTACACATTACATACCAGTCCACAAATCACATTAATGATTAGACTGGAAGGTATAGTTTAAATTCCATTTGCACCACCTGAGCTAAAATTATATAACAGCCCAACAACCTCATACAATATTAGACTGAAAGATACAGAATCAATTCCTTTAGTGCAGAATGATCTATATGTTACTCACCAGTCCAAAAATCTCTCACAGTGTTAGACTCAGATACTGAATTAATCCCATTATTGCAGACTGATCTGCACATTACATACCAGTCCAGTAATTTCAACGTGAACAGATTGAAAGGTACATTATCATTCACAATAGAGTTCAGAGATTAAGATGTAATACTACTCCAAAACTCACATACATTGTTTGATTAAAGAAAATCGAAAAGTGCATCCATATTAACATATTAAATACTCGACAAAGAACTGTATATACTTTGGAGTGTTAAAGATACAGTTTCAAGTACGATACTCTGAACTGAAATAAGAATATGGAATGAATTCAGACTTGCACATTGTCTCAGAGACTGAATTACATAATGAATCCCACACTGAGATAAAGCAGCGGAGAATGGCAGATACAGAATGAATCCCACACACACAGACAGTACCAGAGACTGACAGGTACATAGTTAATTCCACACTCACATACAGCACCACAGACTGACAGTGATGGAATTAATCTCACACTGAAATAAAGCACCAGAGACTGTCAGATACAGAATAAACCCCACTCTCATATACAGTATCAGAGACTGACCTCTACTGGACGTAAGCGAGAACTGTAATGAGGGAACAAATTCACATTATCTGTCGTGGTTACAGAAACAGGACAATGTGCAATGTGAGGAAAGTTTCTGTCTGTAACTTTTACTCTCCTATTTTTGGACATTTTGACGGTGAAACATGAAGACAATTGATTCATAATGAAGTTTTTGTTTCATTCATTCGACAGTTGTGAATTTGCCCCATTATATTTCACTGTACATTGTGCAGTATTTCTCTCTGATTTCTCAGGACACGATTTACATTGCTCCTCTACCCCATTTAGACTCTTATTTTCCATGCAGTATGTGGCCTCCTTATTCCCCGTAGCGAAATGTAGCATCTCACACCTTTCTATATTGAAATTCAATGGCCATTTACACGGCCGTTCTGCAAGTTTATTTTGTCCCAGTCTTCCTCAGTATTGACAATACCCCCGAACTCAATTACAAGAATTTAACACAGCATTACAAGTAGTGTTTGGTCAAACAAAATGTACTTGCAGCTCGTCTCCATTGCCAGTTTTTCTAAATCCCACCCGTGCAATATAATGTGAAGAATGAGTTTATCTTCTGTCCCTCTCTCATCTGTAAACTTCAATGACCCGGGGTTTGGGGACATCTACTGGCCGGAAGCAGAACTGCAACAGTTCGGAACAAATTGCTGAAACCGGACAATGTGCAGTGTGAGCGTGTTTGTGATTGGTGGCAGGTATTAAATCTGATTTTTTTAAACCCAACCATTAAACTTTAGTGTTTGTTATTGAACAGTAAACAGAGCCGGACAGTAAGGATGTGGGGAGTTATACAAAAAGCATTTATTGCAGGCCTCAGGTGAGAAGTTTGAAGGACACATTTTAAGCAGCGGCAGTTTTGTTTTGGTTGAACGGTTAGTCCTAAGGGAGAGGGAAATATCAATCTGATATGTGCAAAGTTCCCGTCCCCATCGGGTAGTCCCATTGATGGATCAGTGCAGGGGTTGGGTTTTGTCTGGATGTCACTAAATTGTTTTAAAACGGCCCAACACACCTGGTATGCAGAAGCTGAGTGCTGCAGTCCTGCAGTGGAGTCAGACACTGACACTGTTTGTATCGGTGGTTTTCATTTGTGGATATTAAAATGATTATTAACCGAGATTCAATTGATCACTTTTGTATTTTCTACCTCACCTGTTCTTGAATTACAAGAGATACTTTTTATTCCTTCAGTTAAATCCTCGAAGGACCCAGAATCCGTGTGATGTTTGCTGCACCCGAGGCACAAGGAACAGTGCAGCCAGCTCCTTCTCACACACAGTATGTGCATTATCACTCAGAGCACAGAGACACAGACATGTCATCAGTCCCACAGTCTCAGACAGCAGAAATAGTCAGTCCCACACTGATCCCAATCCAACAGTCAAACAGAGCACGAGAGACAGACGGAATTTCCATTTCACAACGACTCAGCACCGCTGACTGGCAGATAAATAATTCCCAGTCCAAAATCACACCCAGTATCAGGTTGAAAGGCACTGTGTCAATCTCACGTTATTTCAGCCTTAGCTACAAATTAAATACCAGATAGAACTGACACATTGTACCGATTGATAGGTACAGAATGAATCACAATAGTGTACTCCAAGATTCAAATTAAATACCAGCCCACAACTCACACACATTATGAGTTTAAAGATGCAGTATTCATGACAATATTGTACACTGAGATACAAATTAGATACCATTTCAGATGTTACCCATATTTGACTCACATATATGTCCAAAATTCTCATAGTGTCAGAATGAAATGTACAGTTTCAATTCCTTTACTGCAGACTGAGGTACACATTAGATGCCAGTCTAAAATTCTCATACAGTATCAGATTGAAAGGCACAGTATCAATCCCATTAGAGCAGACTGAGCAACACATCACATACCAGTCCAAAAATCTCAGTGTCAGGTTGAAAGATACAGTATCAATCCCATTAGTGCAGATTGAGCTACACATTATATACCAGTCCAAAATTCGCATGCAGTATTAGACTGGAAGATAAAATATCAATTCCTTTACTGCAGACAGAGGTTCACATTAGATACCTGTCCAAAAATCACGTACAGTATCAAACTGAAAGATATAGTATCGATTTGATTAGTACAGACTGACCGACACGTTACATACCAGTACACAAATCTCACACAGTATCTGACTGGAAGATACAGTATCAATTCCATTAGTGCAGACTGAGCTACACCTTCCAAACCAGTCCAAATATATTACACAGTGTCAGACTGAAAGGTAAATTATGAATTCCATTAGTGCAGACTGAGCTACACATTATATTCAGTCCAAAATTCACATACATGATCATACTGAAACATACAGTGTGAGTCCTATTAGTGTAGACTCAGCTACACATTAGAAACCAGTCCAAAAATCTCTCGCAGTGTCTGACTGAAAGTTAGAGTGTCAATTCCATTAGTACAGTCTGAACCACACATTACATACCAGTCCAAAAATCTCACACAGTATCTGACTGGAAGATACAATATCAATTCCATTAGCCCAGACTGAGCTACACAATAAATATCAGTCCAATAATTTCACAGTAAAAGATTGAAATGTACATTATCTTCACATAAATTAAGATGTAATCCTAAAACAAAACTCACACACGTTGTTTGATTAAAATAAAATCCAAAAGTGTATCCATATTTACAAATTAATGGTAGATTAAGGATTTGCATACATTAATGAATTAAAGATACAGTTTCAAGCAACATACTGTAACCTGAAATAACATGACAGAAGAAATCCTGACTTGCACTTTGCCCAGAGACTGAGTTTCAGAATGAATCTCACACTGTGATAAAATACCAGAGACTGCCAGTCACACAATGAATGCACCACTCATACACATTCCCAGAGATTGACTGATACAGAATGAATCCCACACTCACAGAATGTATTGGAGACTGATGGATATAGATTGAATATCACACTCATATACAGGCAGAGAATTAATCCCACACTCACGTATAGTCTGACATCTACTGGCCATAAGTGAGAACTGTAACAGAGTGGAACAAATTCACATCATCTGTCGTTGTTGCAGATTCAGGACAATGTGCAATGTGCGGAAATAGTTTCTCTCTGTTACTTCTATTCTCGTATTTTTTCATATTTTGTTAGTGAAAAATTAGACAATTGATTCATAATAAAGTTTTTGTTTTGCTCATTCGAAAGTTGCCCCATTATGTTTCACTCTTCATTGCGCAATATTTCTGTCTGATTTCTCAGGACACGATTTATATTAATTCAAATAAACCGAACTGAAACACAAATAAAAACAGAGCGCAAATCTGGAAGTTTCAATGACGACCGTCAGAAGTGAAAGGGATAAAACATAGAAAAAATTAAAACTGAAAATGCTGGAAAGACTCAGCAGGTCCGGCAGCATCTGTGGAGAAGGGAAGCTCGGGTTAACGGTTCAGGACTATGACCCTTCTATAGATCAGAAAGGTTAATCCGACATAATTTAAATAAAGAACGGGAATTAGCAGAGGAAAAGACTGCAGAAAATCAATTAATTTCACTGAATCTGGGCAATTGTGTCCCGCATCCACTGTACAGATCAGCATAAATAATAATACAAAGGATCAGAGTTAAATTCAACGTTATGGGGGAAATACATTAATTTAAAACATTTTTTAATATAAATTAGACCCGTTTGTGTTTTGGAAACACTATCCCTCTGAACATCATCAAATTCGGTTCCAGTCTTGCTGTTTCTGACTTCAGCGTGCTGGGATTCAAACCTGTTGGAATTAACTGCTTGGAAGGCAGCTATACTCACCATTATGGCGCCTTATTTTACAAGGAGGGAGAAATGGAATGTTTCTGTGGAGTTTGGGACTGAATTGCTCCCTTTGGGTTTCTGGCACTTTAAACATAGACAATAAATATTTCCCAAACATCAGCCCCTGAACAGACACAACAAGCTGATGGAATTTCTCATTTATAGATATTAAATAAGAGTATGACAAAAGCGAATAGGAAGAGGTTAAGAAGAGGTCACAAAAACAATTAGGGAAGCAAACAGGAACCACGAAATCAAATTATCAAGGAATATCAAAAGAAATAGTAAATTTTTCCACAGACACAAAAATAACAAAATGAAAATCAGAATATCTTGAGGGTCACCCGGGGATTCACAAGATAAACTGACAGGTAACGTCAGCGAAATGGCAGAAATATTGAGGTTTGGGGACATCTACTGGCCGGAAGCAGAACTGCAACAGTTGGAACAAATTGCTGAAACCGGACAATGTGCAGTGTGAGCGTGTTTGTGATTGGTGGCAGATACTAAATCTGATTGGATATCTGAAGAAACCAATCAGAGCGTGAAAGAAAATGTGTTGTGTCATCACGCCCAATCGTCCAATCACAATCATTGCCTTCTCCATACCCTCATTACCATAGGGCTGTGGGGCTGCCTATTTAATCCGAGCTCGGAGCGGATTTGGGTCATTTCTGGGTCTGAAATTGAGTTTGAAAATGCCTGAGGACAAGAAAGCAGCTCCCAAGAAGGGCGCCAAGAAAACCTTGAGTAAAGCACCAGCCAAGGGCGGCAAGAAGCGGAGAAAGTCGAGGAAGGAGAGTTACTCCATCTACGTCTACAAAGTGATGAAGCAGGTTCACCCCGACACCGGCATCTCCTCCAAGGCCATGAGCATCATGAACTCCTTTGTGAACGATATTTTCGAGCGCATCGCGAGTGAGGCTTCCCGCCTGGCCCATTATAATAGTAAACAATTTTACAACACCAAGTTATAGTCCAGCAATTTTATTTTAAATTCACAAGCTTTCGGAGATTTTCTCCTTCCTCAGGCAAATGTTTCAAGATCCCCATTATAATAAACGGCGCACCATCAGCTCCCGGGAGATCCAGACCGCCGTGCGCCTGCTGCTGCCCGGGGAACTGGCCAAGCACGCCGTGTCGGAAGGGACAAAGGCGGTCACCAAGTACACCAGCTCCAAGTAAAACTCCACAATGTACTGAAAAAAAACAACGGCTCTTTTAAGAGCCACCCACAACCTCTCTGAAGGAGCTGCATTTCCTATATATTTACTTAGGATTGTTCTAATACTGTAATATTATTCCAATCTTATTATGAAGTGATACTGTAACTGCCCCGTTGAAATCCCTAATCCATAAACTGATCCGCTCCTTCCCCTTTGCTTCGCTCTTAAAGCGTTACAATTCTGTCTCACTCCCTTCGTGTTTCGTTTAACTGGAAGAATCCAGTCTCCGAATGTTTACCAGCTGATGTGAAAATCCTCACATCAACAGCAAACCCACCCCTTGCAGAAACACAGCGGAATGGGGGCAGAAGGAGAGCTCCGTCCGGGTCCCAATTTTCACAGAAGCACTCCCGGCCCTGTGAGAAGGAACCAATCTATAACGTGTCACTTTTATAAAGACTAAATTGAAATGTGTTCCTTCACGGAATGCTGTGAATGGGGATTTAGTCCCGAACGGTACAGTTTGAAAGCGATGTGAGAATGAGACATAATTTAAAACAGATTTTAAACAGCGCCAGCGATTGGTGACGGGTACCGCTGAATAAGACAAGATACAAAGAACGGGTTTAAAATCTTGTGCTCAGGGAGAACATTGATCGAAATCCGGTCCTTTACTGCACTGAAATTGGCGGGCTTTTTGAAATTCATCAAATTCCTGGTCTGACCGTTGAGGCCGGTAAATCCCGCCCTCTTCTGATTCCCAGCTATCTGATTGGTTAATGAAATAGGCAAATGAGGTGTATTAAAGAACAACCAATCAGATGACATTTCAGTCTATAAGAAGGGTCAATACGGAAATCATTCTTCATTCTTTGTGAAAGTGTTTGTGAGATTGTGGAAATGTCTGGAAGAGGAAAAACCGGCGGTAAAGCTCGGGCCAAGGCCAAGTCTCGCTCATCCCGGGCCGGACTGCAGTTCCCTGTGGGCCGTGTTCACAGGCACCTTGCGAAAGGGGAACTACGCTGAACGTGTGGGTGCCGGAGCCCCGGTCTATCTGGCTGCTGTGCTCGAGTATCTGACGGCTGAAATCCTCGAACTGGCCGGCAACGCGGCCCGGGACAACAAGAAGACCCGCATCATCCCCAGACACCTGCAGCTGGCCATCCGCAACGACGAGGAGCTCAACAAGCTGCTGGGACGGGTGACCATCGCTCAGGGCGGGGTGCTGCCCAATATCCAGGCCGTGCTGCTGCCGAAGAAAACCAGCACTGTGAGCTCCAAGAGCAAGTAAAGCGGCCAAGATTTAATCTGATAACCCAAAGGCTCTTTTCAGAGCCACCCACTGTATCTATGAAAGGGCTGGTTACTGTCTGAAGAGATGTATGTCATGTATAAATGCGTAGGCTTCAAGGAGATCTTGAAACATTTGCCTGAGGAAGGAGAAAATCTCCGAAAGCTTGTGAATTTAAAATAAAATTGCTGGACTATAACTTGGTGTTGTAAAATTGTTTACAATTGTCAACCCCAGTCCATCACCGGCATCTCCACATCATGTCTGAAGAGAGTCAGGAATCAATTTAATAAGGACTTGATTCCGATTGTAGAACTAACAATAACTTGTTAAATACAAATGATCCATGTCGGTCTGTTGAAGTACTCGCTTCCGGACAGCAGATGTCGCCAACCTCCAATTAATTGAAATTTGCAGTTTGGGGAATGTGACAAAATACCAGAATTGTCATTAAAGTGGGCGGGTGGGATACAGAAATAACAGGGACGTTTGATCAACGGCATCAAGAGGTATTCCGTTGTGTTCCACCCATTATTATTTACATCCCATCCTCCGACAACATTTGCTCGGTCTGTATTATTTTCCCCAGATTTGCACAACAGAAGCTGACTGTTGATTATTGTGTCAGCGATTGCTGAATCAAGAATGTGAGTGATATTTGCCCCTGTTATTGGATGTGATTGAGGGAATGATACTCTCCCTGTCGGCCTGTTCCTGCTCAGTGAATGTAACACTAATCTTTCTGATTCTGATTCTAGCGCTGACGGAGAGCAAGATACACATTGCCTCTGGATCTATTAGTGCGAGAGTTACATTGAAACAGCCTCTGACACTATAGCTGCAGGGGGAAAATAGACTGAAACGTCATTTGATCCGAGTCTGGTTCCTTACATCCAGCATAGGTTTTAGATCCCGTCCGATTGCACCTGTCCTTCAGTGCTGGACTCAAATGTCCAGTAAAGTGTTGGAGTGAGGCTCGAACTTTTAAACACCTGACTCCGACATTCGAGTGTTTCCAACCGATCCAAGCTGACACTACATTGGAAATGAGAACTTGTATCTCTCGTACCTTCCACCAGTGCACGAGTCCCTCTCTATGTCCCACTGGGGGTGTATGTACCTCATGTGAAAGAGTGGGGTCGGAATCAGAACTTTCTCTGTCCGAATGAGGCATTGGAGGTGATGAGTGTCAGTCTGGTGGAATTCATCTCCCTCCAGTCCTGCGTGTATGGAAATGAAACTGTCTCCGTTCAAATTCCTCATGCTGGTTAGTCTGGAATTGGCACTCCTGTACGTCTGGTGGTGAATCTTAGCCATAAAACGGAGATGGGCTCTGCTCCCATCTCTCCGCTGTTATGATTAACTGTTGGCCCATCAGGCCTCACCGTCTGACATCCGCTCCCTCCCCTCCATAAATTTCCCATTCAATCAACATTCTGTCAACTGCTCGGCCCTGCGATTTCAACCCAGGAGATCACAGCTCTTTCCATCGCCGATTTGGTGGCTCTGAAAAGAGCCTTTGTTGCACTTGGTGCTGAAGCCGGGTCGGGTTTAGGCGCGCTCCCCGCGGATGCGGCGGGCCAGCTGGATGTCTTTGGGCATGATGGTGACTCGCTTGGCGTGGATGGCGCACAGGTTGGTGTCCTCAAACAGCCCCACCAGGTAAGCCTCGCTGGCCTCCTGCAGGGCCATGACGGCCGAGCTCTGGAAGCGCAGGTCTGTCTTGAAGTCCTGAGCGATCTCTCGCACCAGGCGCTGGAAGGGCAGTTTGCGGATCAGCAGCTCGGTGGATTTCTGGTAGCGGCGGATCTCCCTCAGAGCCACAGTGCCGGGTCTGTAGCGATGAGGCTTCTTCACTCCGCCCGTGGCTGGAGCGCTCTTCCTCGCCGCTTTGGTAGCCAACTGTTTGCGAGGAGCTTTCCCGCCGGTCGATTTACGCGCCGTCTGCTTGGTCCTGGCCATTTTCTGAACAGATCTCAACACAACCTGACACAGAGACTGTTAATACGGAGTGCGCTCTGGGGCCGCCTTATAAAGGGTCTAAGGGGATCCGCCCCTGGCCTCTGATTGGCTTCAGTCCCACACCCTGTCAGGGAGGGACTGTGATTCGCAGGTTTGAACCGCGCTCTGTCAGTCAGACCGAAACGGCGGGAGGTATTGGGCCCCAATTGGCTGAGCTGAAATTAATCATCAATTTCAAAAAGCCCGCCAATTTCAGAGCATCAAATAACAGTTTCAAGAAAATCTCATTTCCCTCCAGCAATTTAAGAATCTCTCTCTTTATAATCTCCATTATTTCCTTCTCCTCAGCCCAAATCTCAGGCTGTTTCACATTCCGGTTCATTCTCTGATCTGTCTGTAAACGGGCGGGAATAAAGCCCCGGTCATTGCTTTCCGGAACGGGACAAAGTCCAGCTTCAATTTCAAAAATCCCGCCAGTTCCGGCCCGGTGAATCGCTCCTCAAACAGAAACTTCACATCGAACTGATAATTGAATGAGGGCAGGAAATAAAGAGCGAGCAGAGAGGACACAGCGGGAGAGGGAGTGAGGAGGGATTTTACTCTGAGCGGAGAATGTAATGTCTGGGGAAAGAGTCTGTATCCCCGCCTGTTCATTTCGATCGTGAAACCGGGAATTCCGCTCCTTCTCTCGGGATGGCCGAGAACCCCGGCCGTTGTTTCTGATCTCCCTGTACCGAGTGTTGGGGAATCGCCCCAAACTAATTAAATATCCGAAACTGCTTCCCCACCCCGAGATTATTCCTCTCCCCGTTCCCAGGTCAGTGCTCTCTCTGTGAGGCGGTGGGCGGCTCTTAGAAGAGCCTTTGTTTTGTGTTCGGTTTGAAAGGGTCGAGTTGTTCAGCCGCCGAATCCATAGAGAGTGCGGCCCTGCCGTTTCAGAGCGTACACCACATCCATGGCAGTGACCGTTTTGCGCTTGGCGTGTTCAGTGTAGGTGACCGCGTCCCTGATCACATTCTCCAGGAAAACCTTCAGCACCCCGCGGGTTTCCTCGTAGATCAGACCCGAGATCCGCTTGACACCGCCACGGCGAGCCAGGCGGCGGATGGCTGGTTTGGTGATCCCCTGGATGTTATCACGAAGCACTTTACGGTGCCGCTTGGCTCCGCCTTTGCCCAGTCCTTTGCCTCCTTTACCTCTGCCAGACATGATTATTCGTCACTCAAATCGCTGCTGAATGAAGAGCAAACTGATGCTGGTTCCGTTTTTATGCAGCCTGCCCTGACCTGACTGAAACAGACAGAGGGTGAGAGAGGGAGGGGAGGAGACAGAGTGAGATATTGAACAGGGAGGGGAGGAGACAGAGTGAGATATTAAACAGGGAGGGGAGGAGACAGTCAGAGTGACGGACAAAGCGGAGAGCAGCCTCTGATCTTCCAGCTCCACCTCCAGCTTTCTCCACCGCCAATTTCAAACCGTTTATCGATAATAGAACCGAAACACAGCGCTCCGCAGAAACCCTGACAGACTCGGGCTTCATAGAATCCCGGAGCTTTTCAATAAGCCCCGTTACAATCAATAGTCAGCAATATTCCTGCCAAAATACAGTCCTTTCTATAACAAGTCAACCCGCCTCCTTCCATTTCAGTCCCAGACCCGATTCGATCTCCCCACACATCCCCTCCCAGACGGGTTCAGCAGTTTACAAACACTTTATTCCAGCTGATTTGGAGAATCTCATGTGTTGGGGTTTGAATTGTGATAGCGGCGGATCTCCGCCAGTTTTACCCTGTCACGGACTCTCACCCTGAATCTGTGAGAAAAAATGAACTGGGACTGGAGCCGAACACACGCCAGTTCCAGTGAGGCCCGGCCCGGACATCCCATTCTCTCTATTTTATTTCAGACAGTGGGGGTGGGGCGGGGATAGCGAATATCAGCGAGGCACCAGGACCCTGGGTTTATTTGAAATGATTTCTATCTGAAATCTGAGCCCGGCCCCGGGACAGGAATCATCTGATTCCGGGATCAGCTCTTTTCTGAGAGACGTGGGTGGCTCTGAGAAGAGCCGTTGGGTTCAGATGGTCAAAAGTTGCACTTGATTTTTTACTTCTTTTTGCCCGCTGCTTTCTTAGGCTTTGCTGACTTCGGCTTGGGCTTGGCCCTCGGTTTTTCCACCTTCTTCGCCTTCGCCTTCACTGTCTTGGGGGTCTTGGGCTTCTTCGCCGCCGCTTTCTTCTTAATTGGTGATTTCGCCGCCTTTTTCGTGGTCGATTTCTTGACCGCTGGTTTCTTGGCCGTTAATTTCTTGACGGCTGTTTTTTTGGCCGCTGGTTTCTTTCCGGGAGATTTCTTGGTCACTTGTTTCTTCACCTTCTTTACCACTTTTGTCTGGGTTTCCTTCTTAGCGACTCTGAAGGAGCCCGAGGCGCCCGTGCCCTTGATCTGCACCAGGGAGCCTTTTTCCACATTTCTCTTGATACTTAATTTGATCTGGGACCGGAGCTTCTCCACATCCAGGCCTTTGGTCGCCAGAACCTTCTTTATCGCGGCCAGGGATATCCCCTTGCGATCCTTGCAATCCCCCACAATCTTGAGGATCTGTTCTCCCAACGGGGGACCGGTGGGCTTGGGTCTGGGAACCGCCTTCTTCTTCTTGGGAGCCTTGGGTGGAGCGGCGGCGGCGGCAGGAGGTGCCGTTTCGGCGGCTGCAGTGTCTGTCATGTCCGGGACTCTGTCGAAAATCTCTCTGACAGTCAGAGCTGGGTCAGAAATGAAACGAGAGGCGGCGGCACAGAGCAACTTAAAGGCACAGAGCGGACGGGGCGGAGACATCCTGCTGTCAGCTCCCGGCCCCTCCAGCCTCTCTGTGTTTCTCTCTCCTCTTAAACTCCCCGATTCCAATTCAAATCGGGCACTCCAGAGTCCCAGACGAGCCCCTTCCTATCTCGAACACCGGTATGTTTGCTGTCGAAAAACTTTCACCGGAATTAAAAGCACCAGTTTCGATTTAAACCCGTTTCATTGCTGCACTGATCGCGCTCTCTCACCCGATCGCTGACATGATCTCCGTTTTTCGGCTGAAATCTTGAATTGATCTGAAACTTTACCTTAAATTTCCACTTCGGAGCTCGGCAGTGGAGGAGGGCGTTCCTTTGACAGGGATTTTTTTAAATTTTACTCAAAATAGACTTGGAAATCCGGCGATGAGACCGGCCACACAAACACAGTGACATTACTCTAACCCGCCCGCCCCTTTAACACACTCTCTCTGACACAATGTTCACATCTTCACATTCACAGGACAAACTGTTCGCCAGATTGACAATTCCCGGGACAGGCTTTCCTCCCCGCTCGGCCTGTGCTGCAGATTCTCGGGGGTTAGTTGTAGTTTCCCAGCTCAGTAACTGTTAAACACTGTGAGGCCGGCGCTCCTCACAGTGTCTGGTCCCCAGATTCAGGGGCAGGAGCCAATCACAGCTGTGGATGTGATAATCCACATCTGGTTTTACATTATTATATTGATCCACACCGAAATATGTTTGATTAAGATGAAAATACAAATTATCCGCTCTGGGCTCCTCCAATCTCTCTGTGTCTCTCTCTCCTACTAAACTGACTGACAGACAATCGTAACTGGTGTCCTATCCGTCCCGTTCTCAATACCCAGAGACGGCTAGTTACTGAATAAATTCAACATTCATAGGCAGTCCAGTGTCAGACAGTTACAGGCTGTTTCTCTCCAACTTTCCTTACTGGACTGGAGACAGGTAAATGCACCGTCAGACCGGAGCATACATAATAGAAGGGACAGTGACCGTCTCACCAACAGAACCGGAGGTCTGTTCACAGACACAGAATCAGTCTTTACCTTACAACAGGGTGTTCATATTACGCTCAGTAACAGTATCCTGCTTTCATGTACAGCACTAGAGAGAGAAAGACAGACCGACAGATAAACAGAGAGAGAGACATACACACAGACACAGTATCAGTCTCACACTTCCTATCAGTGTGTCCGTTTCACGCTCAGTAACAGTATCCCACCTTCATGTACAGCGCTAGAGACAGAGACACAGAGAGGCACAATATCAGTCTCACATTCCCACCAGTGTGTCCGTTTCACACTCAGAATGGGAAGAACCTGCTATTTAAAATCATTGCTGCTTTCTCCCCCCAAACCAATAGTGAATGTTCCTGGTTTAGTTACAGTCTCACTCTGTGGTTGGACAGTGAAGAGTGGAAACAGAGCCGGACAGTAAGGATGTGGGGAGTTATACAAAGAGCATCGATTGAAGGCACCAGGTGAGAAGTGTGAAGGATACATTTGAAACAGCGGCTGTTGGGTTTCGGTTGAAAGGTTAGTCCCATGGGAGAGGGGATCAGAAACCTGACCTGTACAAAGGTCCCTGCCCTCTCACACTCACATACAGTTCCACGGACTGAGAAATACAGAATGAATCCCACACTCACACACAGTGCCAGGGAGTGAGAGATACAGAATGAATCCCACACTCACACACAGCACCAGAGACTGACAGATACAGAATGAATCCCACACTCATACACAGGACCTGAGACTGACAGATACAGAATTAATCCCACACTCACACACAGGACCAGAGACTGAGATTCAGAATTGCTGCTTTACTCGGTCATCATCCTTTGAATCTATTGGGGAAATTGAAAGAAAGTCAGTGAAACCGCCCCATTTTAATGTTTGTCTCTGTAGAATTTACGACCCAATAAAGTGAATACGTGTCCGGGGTCCGTTCAATGCCCCTTTTGCTTTGCTCTTGCTCTCATTCAGATTTACACCGTCCCCGGTTTTCACGTTAACAATCACTTTCAGGGCGAAGAATCAGAATTCAGTTCCTTCCTCTTTCTCACTGCGGAGCCAATCTCTGAAATAATTAATTACTGATATTAATATCCCGCATATTAGCAGCACGTTCCCGCAGTGTAACAATCCAGAATGAACGTCTTGGAGAAAATATGCTCATTTTAAGGCTTCGTCAATGATTCCGTTTTCAGGACACGGCTCCTGTTCAGTCCCTGCAACGGAATCAATCGATAACCTGTAATTTGTTATTTTTACAGGTAGAAGTGAAATTTGTCCATATCAGCAATCTATGAATGGGGTTTTATTCCGCAAGTTATCGACAATGTGTTTTTAAAACAGCGCTAGGAATCTGGGACGTGTAATACGGAATAACATTATTACAAAGAGATTTTAAGTCTTTGTCTGAAAACGACATATCCGGAGTAATTCACTGATTTCATACACTGAAATTGGCGGCCTTTTTCAAATTTTAAAAAATCGGTCAATTCTGGCCAATAAATTGCTCTGTTTTCTTATTGACGTCTCTCCGATTGGTTCAGGAAATTAGTTTTCAAGCAAAGCAACCAATGAGAAGTAGTCTCAGTTTCTTGCGGGCTTTGAGAGTTGGGCCTGTGGTAATTCCAGGTCCCCAATGACTGAGCTCAAACGGTTCAATTTCACAAACCCTCTCAGTATCAGTGTCAGAAACAACCGTCAGAGGGAAAGTCCACATCACAAACTGGCCCCTTATCACAGCGGTTCAGCTTAACCAGTTCTCCCATGGAAATCCCCGGTCCCACATCACAACATCTGACTGATAAATAGAACCAAAACAGAGCGAATGGAGTGAAGGAGCATTTCAGTGAGTGGGGAATGCAGGTCCGGGTGAACTCACTTGTAACGTTCCCTGGACAATTCAGTGCACTCATTCAGGGAAATTTTCCTCTCAGTAACCGGTGCAGCACGCCGCCGATCCCACGTCACCGTACTGTGTGTTCCTGAAAACTCCTTAATTATAAAACTATTCCCCAACCCCATATATCCCGCACCAGTTCCCAGGTCAGTGCTCTCTCTGTGAGGCGGTGGGTGGCTCTTAGAAGAGCCTTTGTTTTGTGTCCGGTTTGAAAGGGTCGAATTGTTCAACCGCCGAAGCCATAGAGAGTGCGGCCCTGCCGTTTCAGAGCGTACACCACATCCATGGCAGTGACCGTCTTGCGCTTGGCGTGTTCAGTGTAGGTGACCGCGTCCCTGATCACATTCTCCAGGAAAACCTTCAGCACCCCGCGGGTTTCCTCGTAGATCAGACCCGAGACCCGAGATCCGCTTGACACCACCACGGCGAGCCAGGCGGCGGATGGCTGGTTTGGTGATCCCCTGGATGTTATCACGAAGCACTTTCCGGTGCCGCTTGGCTCCTCCTTTGCCCAGTCCTTTTCCTCCTTTACCTCTGCCAGACATGATGATTCTTCACTCAGATCGCCGCTGAATGAAAAACTCTCGCCTTTCTTCTCTATTTATAAAGCCCGCCCCGACCTGGTTGAGAAAGGCACATTATCGGAGAGGCCGGGGAGGAGTGTTTGAATGACAGTCAGAGCATGAAGTGCGGGAGGGAGGAGACTGGCTCAGAATGACGGACAAGCGGACGTGAAACTTCAAGCTCCGCCTCCAGGAATCAGTTACCGTCCTTTATAAACTTTTCACCAGCATCAAATGCGAAATATAAATTCAGACACAATCCTTACAGACTCCGCCTTAATATTCAAGGATTGCTCGAAAAAAAAGGCGGAAAATACAATTTAAATTCAATAAATGAGGCACACTACAGTTCCAATACAATCACTATCATAACAGAATCAATCAGTGCCGCTACGGAACCGTTGGAAGAGGGAGTTTTAGTTTTCAGATTTGTAGCTGACAGTAGGCGCCCAAAAGTTCAATAAACTTGAATCGGTGTGGAAGGCACCCGATACCTTTCCGTGCTTGGGTCAGTGTGGGACTGAATAGATTCAGGCACCGGGATGGATGGAGACTGGTCCTGTGTGGGGACTGAATAGATTCAGGGACCTGGATGGATAGAGAATTATCCTGTGTGGGGACTGGATAGATTCAGGGACCTGGATGGATGGAAAATGATCCTGTGTGGGGACTGGATAGATTCAGGTACTGGGATGGACAGAGACAGTTCCTGTGTGGGGACTGGATTCAAGGACTGAGATGGACAGAGACTTGTCCCTGGCCACTGTGTGAAGCGGAATCTTAAACTTCGCAACCTCAGCGTCCAATTTACCCTGAGATAAGCATCAGACCCCATTTCCGCTCCACCACCAAGACCGCCAACTTCCACCTCCGAAACATCGCGCGTCTCCTCCGCTGCCTCAGCTGATCTGGTGCTGAAACCCTCACCCACGCCCTTGTTACCTCCAGACTTGGCTCTTCCAATGCTCCCCTGGTCAGCCTCCGATCTTCTGCCCTGTGTAAACTTGAACTCCTCCAAAACTCCGTTCCCCTATCCCAACTCCCAACAAGACCCGTACACCGATCACCCATGTGCTCGGTGAATTACATTGGCTCCCATTAGTTTAACCGCTGTATTAACGTGGGATAACTGTAATCAATAGGTCAGTCTCTTCAGACAGTAACCAGCCCTTTCATAGATACAGTGGGTGGCTCTGAAAAGAGCCTTTGGGTTATCAGATTAAATCTTGGCTGCTTTATTTGCTCTTGGTGCTCACAGTGCTGGTTTTCTTCGGCAGCAGCACGGCCTGGATATTGGGCAGCACCCCGCCCTGAGCGATGGTCACCCGTCCCAGCAGCTTGTTGAGCTCCTCGTCGTTGCGGATGGCCAGCTGCAGGTGTCTGGGGATGATGCGGGTCTTCTTGTTGTCCCGGGCCGCGTTGCCGGCCAGCTCGAGGATTTCAGCCGTCAGATACTCGAGCACAGCAGCCAGATAGACCGGGGCTCCGGCACCCACACGTTCAGCGTAGTTCCCCTTTCGCAGGTGCCTGTGAACACGGCCCACAGGGAACTGCAGTCCGGCCCGGGATGAGCGAGACTTGGCCTTGGCCCGAGCTTTACCGCCGGTTTTTCCTCTTCCAGACATTTCCACAATCTCACAAACACTTTCACAAAGAATGAAGAAATCCTCCCGCACTCGCCCTTCTTATACCTTCTGGAGGAGTGCAGTGGGGGCAATTGTGATTGGTCCATCTGTTCTCAAACTCATTGGTTCACCGAACAGCCCAATCAGAGAGCTGTTTTATTCACCAATCAACAGCCGGCAATGAGAAAAGGCGGAAAATACCGAACTGAACCGCTTTTTTGAAATTTGAAAAGCCCGCCAATATATTTGTAACACAAGAAGCGGATTTAGTAAATAATGTCGCGTAAAGACAAAGATTTAAAAATCTCTCTCCTTTTACTCTGTTATTCCACATTTCCCGTCACAACTTCCAGAGTATTTTACAATCCGGTTAAAATCCGGCTTCATTTCACCGTTCGCTTTCAATCGGGCGGGAATAAAGTCCCATTTTGTAACGGGACAGATTCCAGCTCAATCTTTGTAAAAGTAACAAACCACAGATTGTGGATTGATCCCTGTTCACAGGAGCTGCAGCGCGATCGAAACCGGAGCCGAGACTCCTGGTGTAAGAAGTCGAACAGTGACAGATCCTTTAGACTATTCTGTACTCGGTGTGAAGTCCCTTTCAGGGTTGCTGTTTTACAAAGGATTGCGGTTCTGAAAGTGATATTCCCGAATAATGAACAAACAAACGTGAAAAGGAGACAGAAATGACTGAAGTCTCATCCACCGCCTCAAAACGGCTCTGATGGGGCAGACACGGGGGAAGGGGTGGAAAATGAACGGGAATGAGAGGATCAGGGACACGTTTTTGGTTATTGGGACTAAATAAAAAAGCGACACACAGATTAAACCGGGCAGTGATGATGAGAATCTTCCAGATTTCAAGAGAAACTACAAAAACACAAGAGTTATAGAGAGACAGTTAGTATCAAACTATCTACAGTAAAATGATTCCATACAGAGGTGTCGGTACAGCGTCTTCAGAGAGACTGTGGGTGGCTCTTAAAAGAGCCTTTGTGTTTATTTTTTTTCAGTACATTGTGGAGTTTTACTTGGAGCTGGTGTACTTGGTCACCGCCTTTGTCCCTTCCGACACGGCGTGCTTGGCCAGTTCCCCGGGCAGCAGCAGGCGCACGGCGGTCTGGATCTCCCGGGAGCTGATGGTGTGCCGTTTATTATAATGGGCCAGGCGGGAAGCCTCACCCGCGATGCGCTCGAAAATATCGTTCACAAAGGAGTTCATGATGCTCATGGCCTTGGAGGAGATGCCGGTGTCGGGGTGAACCTGCTTCATCACTTTGTAGACGTAGATGGAGTAACTCTCCTTCCTCGACTTTCTCCGCTTCTTGCCGCCCTTGGCTGGTGCTTTACTCAAGGTTTTCTTGGCGCCCTTCTTGGGAGCTGCTTTCTTGTCCTCAGGCATTTTCAAACTCAATTTCAGACCCAGAAATGACCCAAATCCGCTCCGAGCTCGGATTAAATAGGCAGCCCCACAGCCCTATGGTAATGAGGGATGGGGGAAGGCAATGATTGTGATTGGGACTGATGTCACAATATTTTTCCTTCATCGATCTGATTGGATAACTGAAGAAACCAATCAGATTTAATACCTGCCACCAATCACAAACACGCTCACTCTGCACATTGTCCGGTTTCAGCAATTTGTTCCGAACTGTTGCAGTTCTGCTTCCGGCCAGTAGATGTCCCCAAACCCCGGGTCATTGAAGTTTGCAGATGAGAGAGGGACAGAAGATAAACTCATTCTTCACATTATATTGCACGGGTGGGATTTTCAAAAACTGGGAATGGAGAACATTTTATTGATAAAACATTAGTTGTAATGCTGTATTAAATGCTTGTAATGAATTTAGGGGGTATTATCTATACTGACTTTAATAAGCTTGCTGAAAGGCGGTGCAAATGGCCTTTGAATTTCCATATAGAAAGGTGTGAGGTGGTGCATTTTGCTCGGGGGAATAAGGAGGCCACATACTGCTTGGAAAATAAGAGTCCAAATGGAGTCGAAGTGTAAAGGGATTTAGGGGTACAGATTGACAAATCTTTAAAAGTAGCAACACAGGTTGATAAGTCCATAAAAAGCAAACACAGAGGTTTGTTTCTGGAGGAGTAGAATTGAAAAGCAGATAAGTTATGTTGAACTATAATTTAAACTTTCAAACCTTCTGTCAAATTGTTAAACCTTCCCTTTCTGAAATCCGTGCTGACTATTCTTTATTATATTTTCGGTTTCTCGATGTTTTTCTATTGCAGTCATGATGTGGAGATGCCGGTGATGGACTGGGGTTGACAATTGTAAACAATTTTACAACACCAAGTTATAGTCCAGCAATTTTATTTTAAATTCACAAGCTTTCGGAGGCTTCCTCCTTCGTCATTTTCACATCGTTCACCTGACGAAGGAGGAAGCCTCCGAAAGCTTGTGAATTTAAAATAAAATTGCTGGACTATAACTTGGTGTTGTAAAATTGTTTACAATTTTTCTATTGCAGCATTGAGTAAAAGATTCCATGATCATTCCGACCACCGGCCTTTAGTTAACTGGTCTATAGCTCCCTGGACTTGTTCTATCTCCTGTTTTAAAATATAAGAATCACATTAACTGTCATCCAGTCCTCTGGCACTATTCCTTTTTGTGATGATTTTTTCTATATATGTAACAGTGCCTCTGCTATCTCTTCCCTTGCTTCATTTAATATGCACGGATGCAATCCATCTGGACCAGGAGTTTACCCACCCTTTCTAACTTAAATGTCTTGATATCTTTATTGACCTCTTCCTCTAATATCATGTTCACCCTGTTAATCTCCCTGAGGCAAAGTAATAATTCAATATTTCTGGCATTTCGCTGACGTTATCTGTTAGTTTATCTTGTGCATCCCTTCGTGGCCCTCAGATATTCTGATTTTCCTTTTGTTATTTTTGTGCCTGTGGAATAATTTACTATTTCTTTTTGTATTCCTTGATAATTTGATTTCGTAGTTCCTGTTTGCTTCCCTAATTGTTTTTGTGACTTCTTCCTAACCTCTTCCCATTCGCTTTTGCCATCACCTTATTTAATATCAAAGAATGAGAAATTCCATCAGCTTGTTGTGTCTGTTCAGGGGCTGATGTTTGGGAACTATTTATTGTCTATGATTAAAGTGCCAGAAACCAAAAGGGAGCAATTCAGTCCGAAACTCCAGAGAAACACTCTATTTCTCCCTCCGAGAGAACTAAGGTGCTATAATGGTGAGTATCGCTGCCTTCCAAGCAGTTAATTCCAACAGGTTTGAATCCCAGTTCGCTGAATTCAGAAACACCAAGACTGGAACCGAATTTGATGATGTTCAGAGCGATAGTGTTTCCAAAACACAAACGGGTCAAATTTACATAAAAATACTTTTAAAATTCATTTATTTCTCCCATAACGTTGAATTTAACTCTGATCCTTTGTATTATTATGTGCCCTGATCTGTACAGTGGATACGGAACACAATTGCCCGGATTCAGTGAAATTAATTGATTTTCTGAAGACTTTCCCTCTGCTGATTCCCGTTCCTTATTTCAATTATGTCGGATTAACCTTTCTGATCGAAAGAAGGGTCATATTCCTGAACCGTTAACCCGAGCTTCCCTTCTCCACAGATGCTGCCGGACCTGCTGAGTCTTTCCAGCATTTTCGGTTTTAATTTTTTCTATATTTTATCCCTTTCACTTTTGACGGTCGCCGTTGAAACTTGCAGATTTGCGCTCAGTTTTTATTTGTGTTTCAGTTCGGTTTATTTGAATTAATATAAATCGAGTCCTGAGAAATCAGACAGAAATCTTGTGCAATGTGGAGTGAAACATAATGGGGCAACTTTCGAATGAGCAAAACAAAAACTTTATTATGAATCAATTGTCTAATTTTTCACGGACAAAATATGAAAAAGTACGAGATTAGAAGTTACAGAGAGAAACTATTTCCTCACATTACACATTGTCCTGAATCTGGAACGACGAAAGATAATGTGAATTTGTTCCACTCTGTTACAGTTCTCACTTATGGCCAGTAGATGTCAGACTACATGTGAGTGTGGGATTAATTCTCTGTCTGTCAGTCTCTGTTACTGTATGTGAGTGTGATATTCATTCTGTATCCGTCAGTCTCCAGTACAGTCTGTGAGTGTGGGATTCATTCTGTATCTGTCAATCTCTGGTACTGTATGTGAGTGTGATATTCATTCTGTATCCGTCAGTCTCCAGTACAGTCTGTGAGTGTGGGATTCATTCTGTATCTCTCAGTCTCTGGTACTGTATGTGAGTGTGGGATTCATTCTGTGACTGTCAATCTCTGGGAATGTGTGTGAGTGTGGGATTCATTCTGTATCTGTCAATCTCTGGTGCTATCTGTGAGTGTGGGATTCATTCTTTGACTGTCAGTCTCTGGTATTTTATCTCAGTTTGGATTCATTCTGTAACTCAGTCTCTGGGCAAAGTGCAAGTCTGGATTCGTTCTGTATTCTTATTTCAGGTTACAGTATGGTGTTTCAAACTGTATCTTTAAGTCATTAATGTATGCAAATCTTTCATCTAGCATTAATTTGTAAATATGGATACAGTTTCGGATTTTATTTTAATCAAACAACGTGTGTGAGTTTTGTTGTCGGATTACATTTTAATCTCTGTGAAGATAATGTACATTTCAATCCTTTACTGTGAAATTATTGGACTGGTATTTATTGTGTTGCTCAGTCTGGGCTAATGGAATTGATATTGTATCTTTCAGTCTGACACTATGAGATTTTTCGACTGGTATGAAATGTGTGGTTCAGACTGTACTAATGGAATTGACACTCTAACTTTCAGTCAGACACTGCGAGAGATTTTTGGACTGGTTTCTGATGTGTAGCTGAGTCTACACAAATGGGATTCACACTGTCTGTTTCAGTATGATGAAGTATGTGAATTTTGGACGGTATATAATGTGTAGCTCAGTCTGCACTAATGGAATTCATACTGTACCTTTCAGTCTGACACTGCGCAATATATTTAGACTGGTTTGTAAGGTATAGTTCAGTCTGCACTAATGGAATTGATACTGTATCTTCCAGTCTGACACTGTGTGAGATTTTTGTACTGGTATGTAACGTGTCGGACAGTCTGTACTAATCAAATCGATACTATATATTTCACTATGATACTGTATGTGATTTTTGGACAGGTATCTAATGTGAACCTCTGTCTGCAGTAAAGGAATTGATATTGTATCTTCCAGTACGATACCTTATTCGAATTTTGGACTGGTATATAATGTGTAGCTCAATCTGCACTAATGGGATTGATACTGTATCTTTCAACCTGACACTGAGATTTTTGGACTGGTATGTGATGTGTAGCTCAGTCTGCAATAATGGGATTGATACAGTGTCTTTCAATCTGATACTGTATGAGAATTTTCGACTGGTATCTAATGTGTACCTCAGTCTGCAGTAAAGGAATTGAAACTGTACATTTCATTCTGACACTATGAGGTTTTTGGACATATGTGAGTCAAATATGGGTAACATCTGAACTGGTATCTAATTTATATCTCAGTGTACACTATTGTCATGAATATGGCATCTTTAAACTCATAATGTGTGTGAGTTGTGGGCTGGTATTTAATTTGAATCTTGGAGTACACTATTGTGATTCATTCTGTATCTATCGATCAGTACCATGTGTCAGTTCTACCTGGTATTTAATTTGCAGCTAAGGCTGAACGAATGTGAGATTAACACCGTGCCTTTCAATCTGATACTGGGTGTGATTTTGGACTGGGAAATATTTATCTGCCGGTCAGCGATACTGAGTCATTGTGAAATGGGAATTATGTCTTTCTCTCCTGCTCTCTTTGACTGTTGGATTGGGATCAGTGCGCGACTGACTATTTCTGCTGTCTGAGACTGTGGGACTGATGACTTGTCTGTGTCTCTGTGCTCTGTGAGTGATAAGGTACCTACTGTGTGTGAGAAGGAGCTGGCTGCACTGACTGCTCTTTGTGCCCCGGGTGGAGTAAACTTCACACTGATTCTGGGTCCTTCAAGGATTTAACTGTAGGAAGAAAAAGTATGTCTTGTAATTCAAGAACAGGTGAAGTAGAAAATAGAAAACTGATCAATTGAATCTCTGTTAATAATCATTGTAATAACCACAAATGAAAACCAGCGATACAAACAGTGTCAGTGTCTGACTCCACTGCAGTACTGCAGCACTCAGCTTCTGCACACCAAGTGTGTTGGGCTGTTTTACAACAATTTAGTGACATCCAGACACAACCGAACCCCTGCACTGATCCATGAATGGGACTACCGATGGGGACGGGACCGTTGCACACATCAGATTTCTAATTCCCTCTCCCTTGGAATGAACAGTTCAACCGAAACAAAACAGCCGCTGTTTAAAATGAGTCCTTCAAACTTCTCACCTGATGCCTGCAATAGGTGCTCTTTGTATAACTCCCCACATCCTTTCTGTCCGGCTCTGTTTACTGTTCAGTAACAAACAGTAAAGTTTAATGGACAGGTGTAAAAAAATCAGATTTAATACCTGCCACCAATCACAAACACGCTCACACTGCACATTGTCCGGTTTCAGCAATTTGTTCCGAACTGTTGCAGTTCTGCTTCCGGCCAGTAGATGTCCCCAAACCCCGGGTCATTGAAGTTTACAGATGAGAGAGGGACAGAAGATAAACTCATTCTTCACATTATATTGCACGGGTGGGGTTTAGAAAAACTGGGAATGGAGACGAGCTCCAAGTACATTTTGTTTGACCAAACACTACTTGTAATGCTGTGTTAAATTCTTGTAATTGATTTCGGGGGTATTGTCAATACTGAGGAAGACTGGGACAAAATAAACTTGCAGAACGGCCGTGTAAATGGCCATTGAATTTCAATATAGAAAGGTGTGAGATGCTGCATTTCGCTACGGGGAATAAGGAGGCCACATACTGCTTGGAAAATACGAGTCTAAATTGGGTAGAGGAGCAATGTAAATCATCCTGAGAAATCAGAGAGAAACACTGCGCAATGTACAGTGAAATATAATGGGGCAAATTCACAACTATCGAATGAGTGAAAGAAAGACATTATTATGAATCAATTGTCTTCATGTTTCACCGTCAAAATGTGCAAAAATACGAGAGTAAAATTTACAGACAGAAACTTTCCTCACATTGCACATTGTCCTGTTTCTGTAACCATGACAGATAATGTGAATTTGTTCCGCTTTTTTACAGTTCTCGCTTACGTCCAGTAGAGGTCAGTTTTTGGTACTGTATATGAGAGTGGGGTTTATTCTGTATCTGACAGTCTCTGGTACTGTATATGAGAGTGGGGTTTATTCTGTATCTGACAGTCTCTGGTACTGTATATGAGAGTGGGGTTTATTCTGTATCGGACAGTCTCTGGTACTGTATATGAGAGTGGGGTTTATTCTGTATCTGACAGTCTCTGGTACTGTATATGAGAGTGGGGTTTATTCTGTATCTGACAGTCTCTGGTACTGTATATGAGAGTGGGGTTTATTCTGTATCTGTCAGTCTCTGGTACTGTATATGAGAGTGAGGTTTATTCTGTATCTGTCTGTCTCTGGTACCGTTTTTGAGAGTGGTGTTTATTCTGTACCTGTCTGTCTGTCTCTGGTACTGTATATGAGAGTGGGGTTTATTCTGTATCTGTCTATCTCTGGTACTGTATATGAGAGTGGGGTTTATTCTGTATCTGTCTATCTCTGGTACTGTATATGAGAGTGGAGTTTATTCTGTATCTGACAGTCTCTGGTGCTTTATGTCAGTGTGAGGTTAATTCCATCACTGCCAGTCTCTGGTGCTGTGTGTGAGTGTGGAATTAACTATGTACCTGTCAGTGTGAGTGGGATTCATTCTGTATCTGCCATTCTCTGCTGCTTTATCTCAGTGTGGGATTCATTATGTAATTCAGTCTCTGAGACAATGTGCAAGTTTGAATTAATTCCATATTCTTATTTCAGTTCAGAGTATCGTACTTGAAAATGTATCTTTAACACTCCAAATTATATACAGTTCTTTGTCGAGTATTTGATTTGATAATATGGATGCACTTTTCGATTTTCTTTAATCAAACAATGTGTGTGAGTTTTGGAGTGGTATTACCTCTTAATCTCTGAAATCTATTGTGAATGATAATGTACCTTTCAATCTGTTCACGTTGAAATTATTGGACTAGTATGTAATGTGTAGTTCAGTCTGCAATAATGTGATTAATTCTGTGTCGGAGTCTAACACTGTGAGAGACTTTTGGACTGGTGAGTAACATATAGCTCAGTCTAGGCTAATGGAATTGAAATTGTATCTTTGAGTCTGATATGTTGTGACATTGTTGGACTGCTATATAATCTGTGGCCCTGTCTGCACTCACGGAATCGATACTGTATCTTTCAGTCTAATATTGTATGAGATTGTTGGGCTGTTATTTAATTTTAGCTCAGGTGGTGTGAATAGAATTTAAACTATACCTTCCAGTCTGATCATTTATGGGGTTTGTGGACTCGAATGTCATGTGTAGCTCAGTCTGTACCAATGGTATTGATAATGTTTATTTCAGTATAACATGAGTATTACCAACATATCGAATATGCAGCTCAGTCTGCACCAATGGAATTGACACTGTATCTTTCAATCTGACACGATGAGATTTTTGGACTGGTATGTAATGCGCAACTCAGTCTGCAGTAATGTCATTGTGAGATTCATTCTGCATCTGTCAGTCTCTGGTACTGTTTGTGAGTGTGAGATTCATTCGGTATCTGTCAGTCTCTGGTACTGTATGTGAGTGTGAGCTTCATTCTGTATCTGTCAGTCTCTGGTACTGTATGTGAGTGTGAGATTCATTCTGTATCTGTCAGTCTCTGGTACTGTTTGTGAGTGTGAGATTCATTCTTTATCTGTCAGCCCCTGGTACTGTGCATGAGTGAGATTCATTCTGTTCCTGGTATGGTGTGTGAGTGTAGGATTCATTCTATATCTGTCAGTCCCTGATACTGTGCGTGAGTGAGATTCATTCTGTTCGTGGTACTCTATGTGAGTGTAGGATTCATTCTATATCTGTCAGTCTCTGGTACTGACTGTGAGCTTGGTGTATATTCTGCATCTGTGAGTCTCAGGGGTACTATATATAAGTGATGGATTCATTCTGTATCTGTCAGTCTCTGGTGCTGTATGTGAATGTGGGATTCATTCTGTATCTGCCATTCTCTGCAACTTTATCTCAGTGTGGGATTCATTCTGTAATTCAGTCTCTGAGACAATGTGCAAGTCTGAATTCATTCTGTATTCTTATTTCAGTTTACAGTATCTTATTTGAAACTGTATCTTTAATACTTTAAATTATATATAGTTCTCTGTTGATTATTTAATTTGTAAATATGGATTTCTTTTGATTTTCTTTAATCAAAGAATGTGTGTGAGTTTTGGAGTAGTATTACATATTAATCTCTAAACTCTATTGTGAATGACAATGTACCTTTCAATCTGTTCATGGTGAAATTACTGGACTGGTATGTAATGTGTAGTTCAGTCTGCAATAATGGGACTAATTCTGTATCGGAGTCGAACACTGTGTGAGATTTTTGGACTGGTAAGCAATATGTAGCTCATCCTGAACTAAAGGAATTGATACTCTATCTATCAGTCTGATACTGTATGAGATTTTTGGACTGGAATGTGATGTGTAGCTCAGTCTTCAATAATGGAAGTGATACTGAATCTTTCAATCTGATTCTCTAAGATTTTAGGACTGGTGAGTAACATGTAGCTCAGTCTGTGCTCATGGAATTGATGTTGTATCTTTGAGTCTGATAGGATATGAGATTGTTGGACTGCTATATAATGTGTGGCTCAGTCTGCACTAATGAAATCGATACTGTATCTTTCAGTCTAATGTTGTATGGGATTTTCAGTCTTGTATGTATTGTACAGCTCAGGTGGTACTAATAGAATAGAAACTGTATCTTCCTGTCTGCTCATTTATGAGGTTTTTGGACTGGTATATAATGTGTAGCTCAGTCTGTACCAATGGTATTGATACTATTTATTTCAGTATAATACTGAGTATTTACCAATATATCTAATATGTCGCTCAGTCTGCACTAATGGAATTTATACTGTATCTTTCAATCTGGCACCAGGAAATCTTTGGACTGGTCTGTAAAGTGTAACTCAGTCTGCAGTAATGTGACTGTGATATTCATTCTGTATCTGTCAGTTTCTGCTACTGTATGTGAGTGAAATTCATTCTGTTCCTGGTACTCTATGTGAGTGTGGGAATCATTCTGTATCTGTCAGTCTCTGGTATTGTGTGTGGATGAGGGATTCCTTCTGTATCTGTCAGTCTCTGGTATTGTGTGTGGGTGTGGGATTCATTCTGTATCTGTCAGTCTCTAGTATTGTGTGTGGGTGAGACATTCATTCTGTATCTATCAATTTCTGATGCTGTATGTGAGTGATATCAATTCTGTATCTGTCAGTCTGTGCTACAGTGTGTGAATGTGGGATTCATTTTGAATCTGTCAGTCTCTGGTACATTGTATGAGTTTGGGATTTATTCCATATATCAGTCTCTGGCACTCTATCGGAGTGTGAGATTCATTCTTTATCTGTATCTAATTTGTATCTCCATTTACAGTATGGCATTCAAAACTGTATCTTTAATACCTTAATGTATGAATATTATTTCCCAGTCTTTAATTGGTAGATAATGATATATTTTAAAATGTAATGCTGTCAGATATATTCAGATAATGTGGGCACTTTTTGGACTTCTATTAAATCTGTATCGATGGGAACACAATTGTGAATTAGTGTATCCTCCAAACTGATATGGTGACATTTTTGAACTTGTATATAATGTGGAGCTCAGTCTGCATGAATAGAATACTGTATATTTCAGTCTGAATCTGTGTCAGTTTTTTTGTAATGGTTTTGAATGTGTAGCTCAGTCTGCACTAATGGAATTGATACTGTATCTTTCAATCTGACACTATGAGATTTTTGGACTGGTATGTAATGTGTAACTAAGCCTGCATTGATGGAATTGATACGGTATCTTTCAGTCTGTGACTGTGAGATTTTTGCACTGGTAAGTAATTTGTAACTCAGCCTGCACTAATATAGGTGACTGTGAGATTCACTTTGCATCTCTCAGCATCTGGTACTGCATGTGAGTGTGGGATTCATGCTGTATCTGTCACTCTCTGGTACTCTATTTGACTGTGGGATTCATTCTGTATATACATACTCTGGTACTGTGTGTGGGTTTTGAATTATTTCCATATATGCAGTTTCTCATAATGTTTGTTAGCGTGGGATTCATTCTGTTTCTGTCAGTCTCTGGTGCTGTGTGTGAGTGTAGGATTCATTCTGTATCTGTCAGTCTCTGGTGCTGTGTGTGAGTTTAGGATTCATTCTGTATCTGTCCGTCTTTGGTACTGTGTGTGAGTGTGGGATTTATTCTGTATTTGTCAGTCTCTGGTGCTGTTTGTGACTGTGGGATTCATTCTGTGTCAGTCAGTCTCTGGTACTGTGTGTGAGTGTGGGATTCATTCTGTATTTGTCAGTCTCTGGTGCTGTTTGTGACTGTGGGATTCATTCTGTGTCATTCAGTCTCTGGTACTGTGTGTGAGTGTGGGATTCATTCTGTATTTGTCAGTCTCTGGTGCTGTTTGTGACTGTGGGATTCATTCTGTGTCAGTCAGTCTCTGGTACTGTGTGTGAGTGTGGGATTCATTCTGTATCAGTCAGTCTCTGGTACTGTGTGTGAGTGTGGGATTCATTCTGTATCTATCAGTCTCTGGTACTGTATGCCTGTGTGTGATTCATTCTGTATCTGTCATCTCTCGTACCATACTTGAGTGTGGGACTGAATTTATGTCTGGCAACCTCGAGTACTGTATGTGAGTTTGGGATTCCTTCTGCCATCTGTCAGTCTCTGGTACAGTATGGTGAGTGTGGGATTCATTCTGTGTCTGTGTGTCTCTGTCCTGTATTTGAGCGTGACATTCATTCTGTATCTGTATGTAATTATTCTCTCAGATTATATTATGGTATTCAATACTGTCGCTTTAATATCTTAATATTTCAGTAGTTCTTCTCATTATTTAATTGGTAAAAATGGATACACTTTAGGATTTGATGCTGGAGGTTTTAATCAGATAATTTGTGTGCTTTTTGGACGAGTATTAAATGTGTATTTCTGTGATTACTATTGTGAATGATAATGAATCTTTCAAAATGATTTGGTGAATTGGTATGTAATGTGTAGATCAGTCTGCACTAAAGGAATTGATTCTGTAACTTTAAATTTTATTTTATAAGATTTTTGGACTCGTGTGTAATGTGTATCTCAGTCTGGACTAATAGAATTGATACAGTATCTTTAAATCTCATACTATGAGTATATTATAAACTGATATCTAATTTGTTTCTCAGGTAACACTGTCACAGCATTTCTCAATCTGATACTGTACGTGAGTTTTGGACTAGCAATTTGTATTCGAATGGTACACTATTTGAATGGATACTGCATGTATTAAACTCACATGTGTGTGAGAGTTCTGGGCTCGAATTCAATAGGAATCTCGAGGAACGTTATTGGGATTCAACCTGTACCTTTCAATCGGGTACCATGTGTGATTTCTATCTGGTGTTTAATGTTGCCCGATTGTGAGATTGACACAGTGCTTTTCAATCTAAGAGTGTGATTTTGGACTGGGATTTTTGTATCTCCCTGTCAGTGGGACTGAGTTAGGGGGAAATGGAACAGTGTCTGCGTCACCTGTTCTGTTTGACTGTGGATTGAAAATGTGTCTCTGAAACTTGGGATCATTGTGGGACTGAGTACTTCTGCGGTGTGAGATTAAGGAACAGATGACCTGTCTGTGTCACTGTGCTCTGTGTGTGTGATAATGTACTTACTGTGTGTGAGAAGGAGCTGACTGCACTGTTCCTTGTGCCTCGGGTGGAGGAAATATCACATTTATTCTGGCTCCTTCGAGGGTTCGCCTGTAGAAAGAAACGTATGTCTGGTAACTCAAGAACAGGTGAGGAAGAAAATACAGAAGTGATCAGTTTAATATCTGTTAATAATTATTTTGAATATCCATAAATGTAAATGAGCGATTCAAACTGTGTCAGTGTCTGACTCCACTACAGTACTGCAGCACTCAGCTTCTGCATAACAGGTGCGTTGGGCTGTTTTACAACAATTTATTAAATCCGGACACAACCCAACCCCTCCACTAACACATAAATGGGACTACGCGATGGGGCAGGGACCTTGGCACAGGTCAGGTTTCTCATCTCCTCTCCCAGGGGACTAACCGTTCAACTGAAAGCAATCTGCCGCTGTTTAAAATATGTCATTCACACTTCTGACCTGGTGCCTGCAATAGACGATCTTTGTAGAACTCCCCACATCCTTCCTGTCCGGCTCTGTTTCCACTCTTCACTGTCCATTAACAATGAACAAGGTGAGACTGGAACTAAACCAGGAACATTCACTGCTGGTTTGGGGAGAGAAAGCAGCAATGATTTTAAATAGCAGGTTCTTCCCATTCTGTCTCCCTTACCCTGGACACACCCTGTTCACACACAGCCCGAGAATGACCTCTCCCTTCCCCCGCTCACTCCATGTTCCGGGACCAGTTCCTGATCCACTCCGCCTCTTACAAACAGCCCCCGGACTCCCCCTGACCTTCCCCCGGACTCAATGCCGATCTCTGAGCCCATCTGCGGACACGGTCCCGAAGCGATGAGCTGCTGTAACGAGGCTGCTCTTTGCTCCCTTCCCCCGGGGGCCGTGATCTCTCCATTCCCGGCTGTTTTAAACCATCTTCTTCCGCTCACTGAGGGAATGGCGCCCACAGGCCGAGCTGGGGGAGGGCAGCGCGCATGCTCTCTTCTGCACCCCACGTGTCAGCGCAGGGGGCGGGGCTGAGTCGCGCATGCGCAGATATCTGGTTTAATTCCCAATACAAAAATCGATGGAAACTTTCCCCAATTGGAATTTTTCAGAGTCTGAGCAAAGGAAGTGGGTCTGGGGGAAAGGTCAGAGGGAATGGGGTCCACAGGCAGTGCAGGAACAGGCACCAGAATGGAAAACAGATGGGATTCCACCAGTGCCTAACGCTGGAATCCAGACTGACTTTACAATCTCCAACTATTAAACTAGATGTTTCCATCCCTGCTGTTTCTCTCGGTATCTTTTGATGGAAAAGAGTCTTTCAGAGATAAAGTGGGCGGCTCGGAAATGAGCCAATTGGTTCTGTTCATTCTTGGTCCCTTTACTGATAATGAAACTTGTGACTCCGTAACTGGAGGCCGGATTCCTCGAACCAATCCTGGAGAAACATGGGAGGAAAGTGGGAGTCGGTGTATTTGCTGGGACCGTGTAGGATTAATATCTGACGGCAACAGTCCCAGATTATTTCAATCGGAATGAAACTCACGGTCACTGAGAGAAATAGAGAAGGGCCCTGAGCTGCAAAATTGCAGAGGGTACAACACGCAAGAGAGGGTTAAATGCGTGACACTGTCCCTGAGAGTGGGATTAATAATGTGTCTGTCTCTGAAATAATATCAGTGAGAGATGAGACTGCATCATCTGTCACTCCAGCTTGGAATGGCAATTGGAATGGAGAATTTTCCAATTTGTTACTGGGTGAAAACGGGACATTGCAGGTCAGTTTCTCTCTCTCTTTTGTACAACATATGAAGGTGGAATACTGCTGCTGAGCGTGATACAGAGACACTGATGGGAAGCGTATGGCTGATACTCTGCCTGTCTGTATCTCTCTAGCGCTGTACAGAAGGTGGGATACTGTTTGCTGAGTGTGAAACGGACACACTGAGAGGAAGTGTGAGAATGATACTTTGTCTGTGTGCCTGTCTCTGTCTGTCTCTTTATCTGTCCGTCTGTATTTCTCTATCTCTAGCGCTGTACATGAAAGCGGGATAGTGTTATTGAGCGTAATATGAACACCCTGTTGGAAGGTAAAGACTGATTCTGTGTCTGTGAACAGACCTCCGGTGCTGTTGGTGAGACGGTCACTGTCCCTTCTATTATGTATGAGCCGGTCTGACGGTTCATTTATCAGTCTCCAGTCCAGTAAGGAAAGGTGGAGAGAAACAGCCTGTAACTGTCTGACACTGGACTGCCAGTGAATGTTGAATTTATTCAGTAAATGGCCGTCTCTGGGTGTTGAGAATGGGACGGATAGGACACCAGTTACTTTTGTCTGTCAGTCAGTTTAGGAGGAGGGAGAGAAAGACAGAGAGACTGGAGGAGCCCAGAGCGGATAATTTGTATTATCGTCTCAACCAAACATATTGCTGAGTGTGAATAATATAATCATGTAAAACCAGATATGGATTATCACATCCACAGCTGTGATTGTCTCCTGTCCCTGAATCTGGGGACCAGACACTGTGAGGAGCGCTGGCCTCAGAGTGTTTAACAGTTACTGAGCTGGGAAACGACAACTAACCCCCGAGAATCTGCAGCACAGGCCGAGCGGGGAGGAAAGCCTGTCCCGGGAATTGTCAATCTGGCGAACAGTTTGTCCTGTGAATGTGAAGATGTGAACATTGTGTCAGAGAGACTGTGTTAAAGGGGCGGGTGGGTTAGGTTAATGTCACTGTGTTTGTGTGGCCGGTCTCATCGCCGGATTTCCAAGTCTATTTTGAGTAAAATTTTAAAAAAATCCCTGTCAAAGGATCGCCTTCCTCCCCTGCCGAGCTCCGAAGTGGAAATTTAAGGTAAAGTTTCAGATCAATTCAAGATTTCAGCCGAAAAACGAAGATCATGTCGGCGATCGGGTGAGAGAGCGCGATCAGTGCATCAATGAAACGGGTTTAAATCGAAACTGGTGCTTTTAATTCCGATGAAAGTTTTTCGACAGCAAACATACCGGTGTTAGAGATAGGAAGGGGCTAGTCTGGGACTCTGGAGTGCCCGATTTGAATTGGAATCGGGGAGTTTAAGAGGAGAGAGAAACACAGAGAGTCTGGAGGGGCCGGGAGCTGACAGCAGGATGTCTCCGCCCCGTCCGCTCTGTGCCTTTAAGTTGCTCTGTGCCGCCGCCTCTCGTTTCATTTCTGACCCAGCTCTGACTGTCAGAGAGATTTTCGACAGAGTCCCGGACATGACAGACACTGCAGCCGCCGAAACGGCACCTCCTGCCGCCGCCGCTCCACCCAAGGCTCCCAAGAAGAAGAAGGCGGTTCCCCGACCCAAGACCACCGGTCCCCCGTTGGGAGAACAGATCGTTAAGATTGTGGCGGATTGCAAGGATCGCAAGGGGATATCCCTGGCCGCGATAAAGAAGGTTCTGGCGACCAAAGGCCTGGATGTGGAGAAGCTCCGGTCCCAGATCAAATTAAGTATCAAGAGAAATGTGGAAAAAGGCTCCCTGGTGCAGATCAAGGGCACGGGCGCCTCGGGCTCCTTCAGAGTCGCTAAGAAGGAAACCCAGGCAAAAGTGTTAAAGAAGGTGAAGAAACAAGTGACCAAGAAATCTCCGGGAAAGAAACCAGCGGCCAAAAAAACAGCCGTCAAGAAATTAACGGCCAAGAAACCAGCGGTCAAGAAATCGACCACGAAAAAGGCGGCGAAATCACCAATTAAGAAGAAAGCGGCGGCTAAGAAGCCCAAGACCCCCAAGACAGTGAAGGCGAAGGCGAAGAAGGTGGAAAAGCCGAAGCCCAAGCCGAAGTCAGCAAAGCCTAAGAAAGCAGCGGGCAAAAAGAAGTAAAAAATCAAGTGCAACTTTTGACCATCTGAACCCAACGGCTCTTCTCAGAGCCACCCACGTCTCTCAGAAAAGAGCTGATCCCGGAATCAGATGATTCCTGTCCCGGGGCCGGGCTCAGATTTCAGATAGAAATCATTTCAAAAAAACCCAGGATCCTGGTGACTCGCTGATATTCGCTATCCCCGCCCCACCCCCACTGTCTGAAATAAAATAGAGAGAATGGGATGTCCGGGCCGGGCCTCACTGGAACTGGCGTGTGTTCGGCTCCATTCCCAGTTCATTTTTTCTCACAGATTCAGGGCGAGAGTCCGTGACAGGGTAAAACTGGCGGAGATCCGCCGCTATCACAATTCAAACCCCAACACATGAGATTCTCCAAATCAGCTGGAATAAAGTGTTTGTAAACTGCTGAACCCGTCTGGGAGGGGGTGTGTGGGGAGATCGAATCGGGTCTGGGACTGAAATGGAAGGAGGCGGGTTGACTTGTTATAGAAGGGATTGTATTTAGGCAGGAATATTACTGACTGTTAATTGTAACGGGGCTTATTTAAAAGCTCCCGGTTTCTGGAAATCCTTGAATATGAAGCCCGAGTCTGTAAGGGTGTGTGCGGAGCGCTGTGTTTCGGTTCAATTATCGATAAACGGTTTGAAATTGGCGGGCGGAGAAAGCTGGAGGTGGAGCTGGGAGATCAGAGGCCGCTCTCCGCTCTGTACGTCACTCTGACTCTCTCCTCCCCTCTCTGTTTAATATCTCACTCTGTCTCCTCCCCTTCCTGTCTCACCCTCTTTCTTTCTCAGTCCGGTCGGTGCAGGCTGCATAAAAACGGAACGAGCATAAGTTCGTTATTCAATCAGCAGCGATTTGAGTGAAGAATCATCATGTCTGGCAGAGGTAAAGGAGGCAAAGGACTGGGCAAAGGAGGAGCCAAGCGGCACCGGAAAGTGCTTCGTGATAACATCCAGGGGATCACCAAACCAGCCATCCGCCGCCTGGCTCGCCGTGGCGGTGTCAAGCGGATCTCGGGTCTGATCTACGAGGAAACCCGCGGGGTGCTGAAGGTTTTCCTGGAGAATGTGATCAGGGACGCGGTCACCTACACTGAACACGCCAAGCGCAAGACGGTCACTGCCATGGATGTGGTGTACGCTCTGAAACGGCAGGGCCGCACTCTCTATGGATTCGGCGGCTGAACGACTCGACCCTTTCAAACCGAACACAAAACAAAGGCTCTTCTAAGAGCCACCCACCGCCTCACAGAGAGAGCACTGACCTGGGAACGGGGAGAGGAGAGATCTCGGGATGGGGAATCAGTTTCTGATATTTAATTATTATGGGGAGATTCCCCAACACTCGGTACAGGGAGATCAGAAACAACGGCCGGGATTCTCGGCCATCCCGAGAGAAGGAGCGGAATTCCCGGTTTCACGGTATAAATGAACAGGCGGTGATACAAAATCTTTCCTCAGACATTACATTCTCCGCTCAGAGTAAAATCCCTCCTCACTCCCTCTCCCGCTGTGTCCTCTCTGCTCGGTCTTTATTTCCTGCCCTCATTCAATTATCAGTTCGATGTGAAGTTTCTGTTTGAGGAGCGGTTCACCGGGCCGGAACTGGCGGGATTTTTGAAATTGAAGCTGGACTTTGTCCCGTTCCGGAAAGCAATGACCGGGGCTTTATTCCCGCCCGTTTCAGACAGATCAGAGAATGAACCGGAATGTGAAACAGCCTGAGGTTTGAGCTGACGAGTAGGAAATAATTGAGATTATAAAGAGAGAGATTCTTAAATTGCTGGAGGGAAATTAGATTTTCTTGAAACTGTTATTTGATGCTCTGAAATTGGCGGGCTTTTTGAAATTGAAGATTAATTTCAGCTCAGCCAATTGGGGCCCAATAACTCCCGCCGTTTCGGTCTGACTGTCAGAGCTCGGTACAAACCTGCGAATCACAGTCCCGGGACGGTCACTCCCTGATAGGGTGTTGGTCGTCAGCAAATCAGAAGCCAGGGGCGGATCCCCTTTGACCCTTTATAAGGCGGCCCCAGAGCGCAGTCCGTATTAACAGTCTTTGTGTCTCAGGTTGTGTTGAGATCTGTTCAGAAAATGGCCAGGACCAAGCAGACAGCGCGTAAATCGACCGGCGGGAAAGCTCCTCGCAAACAGTTGGCTACCAAAGCGGCCCGGAAGAGCGCTCCAGCCACGGGCGGAGTGAAGAAGCCTCATCGCTACAGACCCGGCACTGTGGCTCTGAGGGAGATCCGCCGCTACCAGAAATCCACCGAGCTGCTGATCCGCAAACTGCCCTTCCAGCGCCTGGTGCGAGAGATCGCTCAGGATTTCAAGACAGACCTGCGCTTCCAGAGCTCGGCCGTCATGGCCCTGCAGGAGGCCAGCGAGGCTTACCTGGTGGGGCTGTTTGAGGACACCAACCTGTGCGCCATCCACGCCAAGCGAGTCACCATCATGCCCAAAGACATCCAGCTGGCCCGCCGCATCCGCGGGGAGCGCGCCTAAACCCGACCCGGCTTCAGCACCAAGTGCAACAAAGGCTCTTTTCAGAGCCACCAAATCGGCGATGGAAAGAGCTGTGATCTCCTGGGTTGAAATGGCAGAGCCGTGAGAAATTTGCTTAAATGGTAAATGTATAAAGTGGAGGGAACTGATGTCAGACTGACAGGGACAGAATAAATACCTCACTCACATCCAAACACAAATTTCACACATTCTTTATTCAGTAATCGCTGACACAATAAACAACTGATCATTCAGCATCTGTTGTATACATCTGGGTAAAATAACAAACCGAGGCAGACTTGTCCGAGGATGGGACGGTAAATAATGACAAGCGTCCCTGGTATTTCTGCATCCCACCCACCCAGTTAACAATTCTGACGGTTCTGGTATTTTGTCTCATTCACCAGACAAACTGCAAATTTCAATCTATTGGAGGTTGGCGACATCTGCGGTCCGGAAGCGAGTACTGCAACAGACCGATATGGATCATTTGTGTTTAACAAGTTATTGTTAGTTTCTCGAATCGGAATCAAGTCCTTATGAAATTAATTCCTGATCCTACAGACAGTAACCAGCCCTTTCATAGATACAGTGGGTGGCTCTGAAAAGAGCCTTTGGGTTATCAGATTAAATCTTGGTCGCTTTATTTGCTCTTGGAGCTCACAGTGCTGGTTTTCTTCGGCAGCAGCACGGCCTGGATATTAGGCAGCACCCCGCCCTGAGCGATGGTCACCCGTCCCAGCAGCTTGTTGAGCTCCTCGTCGTTGCGGATGGCCAGCTGCAGGTGTCTGGGGATGATGCGGGTCTTCTTGTTGTCCCGGGCCGCGTTGCCGGCCAGCTCGAGGATTTCAGCCGTCAGATACTCGAGCACAGCAGCCAGATAGACCGGGGCTCCGGCACCCACACGTTCAGCGTAGTTCCCCTTTCGCAGGTGCCTGTGAACACGGCCCACAGGGAACTGCAGTCCGGCCCGGGATGAGCGAGACTTGGCCTTGGCCCGAGCTTTACCGCCGGTTTTTCCTCTTCCAGACATTTCCACAATCTCACAAACACTTTCACAAAGAATGAAGAATGATTTCCGTATTGACCCTTCTTATAGACTGAAAGGTCATCTGATTGGTTGTTCTTTAACACACCTTATTTGCCTATTTCATTAACCAATCAGATAGCTGGGAATCAGAAGAGGGCGGGATTTACCGGCCTCAACGGTCAGACCAGGAATTTGATGAATTTCAAAAAGCCCGCCAATTTCAGTGTAGTAAAGGACCGGATTTCGATCAATGTCGCCCTGAGCACAAGATTTTAAACCCGTTCTTTTTATCTTGTCTTATTCAGCGCTACCCGTCACCAATCGCTGGAGCTATTTTAAAATCTGCTTTAAATTATGGCTCATTCTATCATCGCTTTCAAACTGTACCGTTCGGGACTAAATCCCCATTCACAGCATTCCGTGAAGGGACACGTTTCAATTTAGTCTTTATAAAAGTGACACGTTATAGATTGGTCCCTTCTCACAGGGCCGGGAGTGTTTCTGTGAAAAGACGGACCCGGACGGAGCTCTCATTCTGACCCTATTCCGCTGTGTTTCTGCAAGGGGTGGGTTTGCTGTTGATGTGAGGATTTTCACATCAGCTAGTAAACATTCGGAGACTGGATTCTTACAGTTAAATGAAACACGAAGGGAGTGAGACAGAATTGTAACGCTTTAAGAGCGAAGCAAAGGGGAAGGAGCGGATCAGTTTATGGGTTAGGGATTTCAACGGGGCAGTTACAGTATCACTTCATAATAAGATTGGAATAATATTACAGTATTAGAACAATCCTAAGTAAATATATAGGAAATGCAGCTCCTTCAGAGAGGTTGTGGGTGACTCTTAAAAGAGCCGTTGTTTTTTTTCAGTACGTTGTGGAGTTTTACTTGGAGCTGGTGTACTTGGTCACCGCCTTTGTCCCTTCCGACACGGCGTGCTTGGCCAGTTCCCCGGGCAGCAGCAGGCGCACGGCGGTCTGGATCTCCCGGGAGCTGATGGTCGCCCGTTTATTATAATGTGCCAGGCGGGAAGCCTCACTCGCGATGCGCTCGAAAATATCGTTCACAAAGGAGTTCATAATGCTCATGGCCTTGGAGGAGATGCCGGTGTCGGGGTGAACCTGCTTCATCACTTTGTAGACGTAGATGGAGTAACTCTCCTTCCTCGACTTTCTCCGCTTCTTGCCGCCCTTGGCTGGTGCTTTACTCAAGGTTTTCTTGGCGCCCTTCTTGGGAGCTGCTTTCTTGTCCTCAGGCATTTTCAAACTCAATTTCAGACCCAGAAATGACCCAAATCCGCTCCGAGCTCGGATTAAATCGGCAGCCCCACAGCCCAATGGTAATGAGGGATGGGGGAAGGCAATGATTGTGATTGGACGATTGGGCGTGATGACACATAACATTTCCTTTCACGCTCTGATTGGTTTCTTCAGATATCCAATCAGATTTAGTATCTGCCACCAATCACAAACACGCTCACACTGCACATTGTCCGGTTTCAGCAATTTGTTCCAACTGTTGCAGTTCTGCTTCCGGCCAGTAGAAGTCCCCAAACCTCAATATTTCTGCCATTTCGCTGACGTTACCTGTGAGTTTATCTTGTGAATCCCCGGGTGACCCTCAAGATATTCTGATTTTCATTTTGTTATTTTTGTGTCTGTGGAATAATTTACTATTTCTTTTGATATTCCTTGATAATTTGATTTCGTGGTTCCTGTTTCCTTCCCTAATTGTTTTTGTGACTTCTTCCTAACCTCTTCCTGTTCGCTTTTGCCATCCTCTTATTTAATATCTGTGAATGAGAAATTCCATCAGCTTGTTGTGTCTGTTCAGGGGCTGATGTTTGGGAAATATTTATTGTCTATTTTTAAAGTGCCAGAAACCCAAAGGGAGCAATTCAGTCCCAAACTCCACAGAAACATTCCATTTCTCCCTCCTTGTAAAATAAGGCGCTATAATGGTGAGTATAGCTGCCTTCCAAGCAGTTAATTCCAACAGGTTTGAATCCCAGCACGCTGAATTCAGAAACACCAAGACTGGAACCGAATTTGATGATGTTCAGAGGGATAGTGCTTCCAAAACACAAACGGGTCTAATTTATATAAAAAATGTTTTAAATTAATTTATTTCCCCCATAACGTTGAATTTAACTCTGTTCCTTTGTATTATTATTTGCCCTGGTCTGTCCGGTGGATACGGGACACAGTTGCCCGGATTCAGTGAAATTAATTGATTTTCTGAAGCCTTTCCCTCTGCTGATTCCCGTTCCTTATTTAAATTATGTCGGATTAACCTTTATGATCTATAGAAGGGTCATAGTCCTGAACCGTTATCCCGAGCTTCCCTTCTCCACAGATGCTGCTGGACCTGCTGAGTCTTTCCAGCATTTTCAGTTTTATTTTTTTCTATATTTTATCACTTTCACTTCTCACTTCGTCATTGAAAGTTCGAGATTAGCGCTCAGTTTTTATTTGTGTTTCAGTTCGGTTTATTTGAATTAATATAAATCGTGTCCTGATAAATCAGACAGAAATATTGCGCAATGTAAAGTGAAACATAATGGGGCAACTTTCGAATGAGCAAAACAAATACATTATTATGAATCAATTGTCTAATTTTTCACTCGCAAAATATGAAAAAATACGAGATTTGAAGTTACAGAGAGAAACTATTTCCTCACATTGCACATTGTCCTGAATCTGCAACAACGACAGATAATGTGAATTTGTTCCACTCTGTTACAGTTCTCGCTTATGGCCAGTAGATGTCAGACTATACGTGAGTGTGGGATTCATTCTCTGCCTGTCGGTCTCTGGTACTGTATTTGAGTGTGATATTCAATCTATATCCATCAGTCTCCAGTACATTCTGTGAGTGTGGGATTCATTCTGTGACTGGCAGTCTCTGGTATTTTATCACAGTGCGGGTTTCATTCCGTAACTCAGTCTCTGGGCTAAGTGCAAGTCTGGATTCATTCTGTAATGTTATTTCAGGTTACAGTATGTTGCTTGAAACTGTATCTTTAATTCATTAATGTATGCAAATCTTTCATCTAGCATTAATTTGTAAATATGGATACACTTTTGGATTTTGTTTAAATCAAACAACGTGTGTGAGTTTTGTTGTCGGATTACATCTTAATCAATGTGAAGATAATGTACATTTCAATATTTTACTGTGAAATTATCGGACTGGTATTTATTGTGTAGCTCAGTCTGGGCTAATGGAATTGATATTGCATCTTTCAGTCTGACATTGTATGAGATTTTTGGACTGGTTTGTAATGTGTAGCTTAGTCTACACTAATAGGATTCATAATGTATGTTTCAGTATGATAATGTATGAGATTTTTGGTCGGCATATAATGTGTAGCTCAGTCTTTCCTAATTGAATTCATACTGTACCTTTCAGTCTGATACTGTGTAATATATTTAGACTGGTTTGTAAGGTGTAGTTCAGTCTGCACGAATGGGATTGAAACTGTATCTTTCAATTTGACAATGAATGTGACTTTTGGACTGGTATCTAATGTATTCCTCAGTCTGCACTGATGGGATTGATATTGTATCTTCCAGTCTGATACTGTGTGAGATTTTTGTACCAGTATGTAACGTGTAGATCAGTCTGTACTAATAAAATCGATACTATATCTTTCAGTATGATACTGTATGTGATTTTTGGACAGGTACCTAATGTGTACCTCAGTCTGCACTAATGGGATTGATACTGTGCCTTTCAATACGTTACTTTATGCGAATTTTGGACTGGTATTTAATATGTAGCTCAATCTGCATCAATGGAATTGATACTGTATCTTTCAACCTGACTCTGAGATTTTTGGACCTGATGTGCAGCTCAGTCTGCACTAATGGGATTGATGTTGTGACTTTCAGTCTTATACTATATGAGAATTTTGGACTGGTATCTAATGTGTACCTCAGTCTTCAGAAAAGGAATTAAAACTGTACATTTCATTCTGACACTATGAGGTTTTTGGACATATATGTGAGTCAAATATGGGTAACATCTGAACTGGTATCTAATTTGTATCTCAGGGTACAATATTGTCATGAATACTGCATCTTTAAACTCATAATGTGTGTGAGTTGTGGGCTGGTATTTAATTTGAATCTCGGGGTACACGATTGTGATTCATTCCGTACCTATCAATCGGTACCATGTGTCAGTTCTATCTGGTATTTAATTTGTAGCTCAGGTGAAACTAATGTGTGATTGACACAGTGCCTTTCAATCTGATACTGGGTGTGATTTTGGACTGGGAATTATTTATCTGCCAGTCAGCAATACTGAGTCGTTGTGAAATGGAAATTATGTCTTTCTCTCCTGCTCTGTTTGACTGTTGGATTGGGATCAGTGTGGGACTGACTATTTCTGCTGTCTGAGACTGTGGGACTGATGACCTGTCTGTGTCTCTGTGCTCTGTGTGTGATAATATACATAATGTGTGTGAGAAGGAGCTGGCTGCACTGTTCCTTGTGCCTCGGGTGCAGGAAACATCACACTGATTCTGGGTCCTTCAAGGATTTGACTGTCGGAAGAAAAAGTATCTCTTGTAATTCAAGAACAGGTGAAGTCGAAAATACAAAAGTGATCAATGGAATCTCTCTGTTAATAATCATTGTAATATCCACAAATGAAAACCAGCGATACAAACAGTGTCAGTGTCTGACTCCACTGCAGTACTGCAGCACTCAGCTTCTGCATACCAGGTGTGTTGGGCTGTTTTACAACAATTTAGTGACATCCAGACACAACCCAACCCCTGCACTGATCCATGAATGGGACTACCCGATGGGGCAGGGATCTTTGCACATATCAGATTTCTATTTCCCTCTCCCTTGGGACTAACCGTTCAACTGAAACAAAACAGCAACTGTTTAAAATGTGTCCATCAAACTTCTCAACTGATGGCTGCAATAGATGCTCTTTGTATAACTCCCCACATCCTTACTGTCCGGCTCTGTTTACTGCTCAATAACAAACACTAAAGGTTGATGGGCAGGTTTAAAAATCAGATTTAATACCTGCCACCAATCACAAACACGCTCACACTACACATTGTCCGGTTTCAGCAATTTGTTCCGAACTGTTGCAGTTCTGCTTCCGGCCAGTAGATGTCCCCAAACCCCGGGTCATTGAAGTTTACAGATGAGAGAGGGACAGAAGATAAACTCATTCTTCACATTATATTGCACGGGTGGGGTTTAGAAAAACTGGGAATGGAGACGAGCTGCAAGTACATTTTGTTGGACCAAACACTACTTGTAATGCTGTGTTAAATTCTTGCAATTGATTTCGGGAGTATTCTCTATACTGAGGAAGGCTGCGACAAAATAACCTTGCAGAAAGTCAGTGTAAATGGCCATTGAATTTCAATATAGAAAGGTGTGAGGTGGTGCATTTTGCTCGGGGAATTAAGGAGGCCACATAATGCTTGGAAAATAAGAGTCTAAATGGGGTAGAGGAGAAATGTAAATCGTGTCCTGAGAAATCAGAGAGAATACTGCGCAATGTACAGTGAAATATAATGGGGCAAATTCACAACTATGGAATGAGTGAAACAAAAACTTAATTATGAATCAAATCTCTTCATTTTTCACCGTCAAAATGTGCAAAAATACGAGAGTAGAAGTTACAGACAGAAACTTTCCTCACATTGCACATTGTCCTGTTTCTGTAGCCACGTCAGATAATGTGAATTTGTTCCGCTCTTTTACAGTTCTAGCTTACGTCCAGAAGAGGTCAGTCTCTGGTACTGTATATGAGAGTGGGGTTTATTCTGTATCTGTCTGTCTCTGGAACTGAGTGTGAACATGGGGTGTATTCTGCATCTATCAGTCTCAGGTACTCTATATAAGTGATGGATTCATTCTGTATCTGTCAGTCTCTGGTGCTTTATGTGAGTGTGGGATTCATTCTGTATCTGCCATTCTCTGCTACTTTATCTCAGTGTGGGATTCATTCTGTAATTCAGTCTCTGAGACAATGTGCAAGTCTGGATTCATTCCGTATTCTTATTTCATTTTACATTAACATATTTGAAACTGTATCTTTAATACTTTAAAGTAATTACAGTTCTTCGTCGAGTATTTAATTTGTAAATATGGATACACTTTTTGATTTTCTTTTAAGAAACAATGTGTGTAAGTTTTGGAGTGGTATTACATCTTAATCTCTGAACTCTATTGTGAATGATAATGTACGTTTTGCTTTGAAATTACTGGACTGGTATGTTCAGTGTAGCTCAGTCTGCAAAAATGGGATTAATTCTGTATCTGAGTCTAACACTGTATGAGATTTTTGGTCTGGTATGTAATATGTAGCTCATCCCACACTAAAGGAATTGATACTGTATCTATCAGTCTGACACTGAGATTTTTGGACTGGAATGTGATGTGTAGCTCAGTCTTCAATAATGGAAGTGATACAGTATCAGATTGAAAGATTCAGTATGAGATTTTTGGACTGGTGAGTAACATATAGCTCAGTCTGTGCTAATGGAATTGATATTGTATCTTTGAGTCTGATGGGGTATGAGATTGTTGGACTGCTATATAATGTGTGGCTCAATCTGCACTAATGGAATCGATACTGTATCTTTCAGTCTAATACTGTATGGGATTTTCAGTCTGGTATGTATTGTGTAGCTCCGGTGATGCTAATAGAATTCAAACTGTATCTTCCTGTCTGATCATTTATGAGGTTTTTGGACTAGTATATAATGTGCAGCTCAGTCTGTACCAATGGTATTGATACTGTTTATTTCAGTATAATACTGAGTATTTACCAATATATCTAATATGTAGCTCAGTCTGCACTAATGGAATTTATACTTTATCTTTCAATCTGACACTATGAGATCTTTGGACTGGTCTGTAAAGTGTAACTCAGTCTGTAGTAATCTGACTGCGACTTTTATTCTTTATCTGCCAGTCTTTGCTACTGTATGTGAGTGTGGGATTCATTCTGTATCTGTCACTCTCTGGTACTGTGTGTTAGTGTGGGATTCATTCTGAATCTGTCAGTCGCTGGCACATTGTAAGAGTTTGAGATTCATTCCATATGTCAGTCTCTGGCACTCTATCAGAGTGTGAGATTCATTCTTTATCTGAATCTAATTTGCATCTCCATTTACAGTATGGCATTCAAAACTGTATATTTAATACTTTAATGTATGAATAATTTGTCCCAATCTTTATTTGGTAGATAATGATCTATTTTAAAATGTAATACTGTAGGTTATTATCACATAATGTGGGCACTTTCTGGACTACTATTAAATCTGTATCGATGGGAACACAATTGTGAATTTGTGCAGCTTCCAAACTGATCTGGTGAATTTTTGAACTTGTATATAATGTGTCTCTTTCAGTTTGAATCTGTATCAGTTTTTTTGTTGTGGTTTCTAATGTGTAGCTCAGTCTGCACTAATGGAATTGATACTGCATCTTTCAATCTGACACTATGAGATTTTTGGACTGGTACGAAATGTGTAGCTGAGCCAGCATTGATGGAATTGATACGGTATCTTTCAATCTGTGATTGTGAGATTTTTACGTAATGTGAAATTCAGCCTGCACTAATGTCGGTGACTGTGAGATTCACTTTGTATCTCTCAGTCCCTGGTCCTGCGTGTGAGTGTGGGATTCATGCTGTATCTGTCACTCTCTGGTACTCTATTTGACTGTGGTATTCATTCTGTACATACATTCTCCAGTACTGTGTGTGGGTGTTGAATTATTTCCATATATGCAGTTTCTCATAATGTTTGTTAGTGTGGGATTCATTCTGAATCTGTCAGTCTCAGGTACTGTGTGTGAGTGTGGGATTCATTCTGTATCTGTCAGTCTCTGGTACTATGTGTGAGTGTGGGATTCATTCTGTATCTGTCAGTCTCTGGTACTGTGTGTGAGTGTGGGATTTATTCTGTGTCTGTCAGTCTCTGGTACTATGTGTGAGTGTGGGATTCATTCTGTATCTGTCAGTCTCTGCTCTGTGTGTGAGTGTGGGATTCATTCTGTATCTCTCAGTCTCTGCTCTGTGTGTGAGTGTGGGATTCATTCTGTATCTGCAGGTATCAGGCACTGTGTGTGAGTGTGGGATTCATTCTGTATCTGTCAGTCTCTGGTACTGTGTGTGAGTGTGGGATTCATTCTGTATCTGTCAGTCTCTGCTCCTGTGTGTGAGTGTGGGATTCATTCTGTATCTGTCAGTCTCAGGTACTGTGAGTGAGTGTGGGATTCATTCCGTATCTGTCAGTCTCTGCTCCTGTGTGTGAGTGTGGGATTCATTGTCTGTCAGTCTCTGGTACCGTGTGTGAGTGTGGGATTCATCCTGGATCTGCCATTCTCTGCTACATTATCTGAGTGTGGGATTCATTCTGTAATTCAGTCTCTGAGACAATGTGCAATTCTGAATTCATTCTGTATTCTTATTTCAGTTTACAGTATCGAATTTGAAACTGTATCTTTAACACTTTAATTTATATACAGTTCTTCATCTCGTGTTTAATTTGTAAATATAGATACACTTTTCGATTTTCTTTAATCAAACATGTGTGAGCTTTGGAGTAGTATTACATTTTTATCATTCACAATAGAGTTAAGAGATTATGTACCTTTCAATCTGTTCACAGTGAAATTATTGGATTGGGATGTAATGTTTAGCTCAGTCTGCAATAATGGGATTAATTCTGTATCTCAATCTGTTATTGTATGAGATTTATGCACTGGTATGTAATATGTAGCTCAGCCTGCACTAAAAGAATTAATACTGTATCTATCAGTCTGACTCTGTGAGATTTTTGGTCTGGAATGAGATGTGTAGCTCAGTCTTCAATAATGGAAGTGATACTGAATCTTTCGATCTGATATTCTCTGTGATTTTTGGACTGGTGAGTAACATGGAGCTCAGTACGTGCTATGGAATTGATATTGTATCTTTGAGTCTGATCGGGTATGAGATGCTTGGACTGCTATATTATTTGTGGCTCAGTCTGCACTGATGGAATTGATAATGTATCTTTCAGTCTAATATTGTATGGGATTTTCAGTCTGGTATGTAATGTACAGGTCAGGCAGTGCTAAAAGAATTGATACAGTATCTTCCAGACTGATCATTTATGAGGATTTTGGACTCGTATGTAATGTGTAGCTCAGTCTGAAACAATGGTATTGATAATGTTTATTTCAGTATAATACTCTATGAGTATTTACTAATATATCTAATATGTAGCTCAGTCTGCACTAATGGAATTTATACGATATCTTTCAATCTGACACGATGATATCTTTGAACTGGTATGTAAAATGTAACTCAGTCTGCAGTAGTGTGATTGTGAGATTCATTCTGTGACTGTCAGTTCCTGATTCTCTTTGTGACTGTGGGATTCATTCTGTATCTGTCAGCATCTGGTACTGGTTGTGAGTGAGGGATTCATTCTGTATTGGTCAGTCTCTGGTACTGTATGTGAGTGTTGGATTCTTTCTGCATCTGTCAGTCTCTGGTGCTTTATGAGAGTATGGGATGAACTCATATCTGTCAGTCCTTGGTATTGTATGTGAGTGTGGGATGAACTCAGTATCTGTCAGTCCTTGGTACTGTCAGCCCGTTTGGGATTCATTCTGTTTCTGTCATCTCTGGTTCCATACTTGAGTGTGGGATTCACTCTGTGTCTGGCAACCTCTAGTACTGTATGTGTGCTTGGGATTCCTTCTGCATCTGTCAGTCTCTGGTACGGTATGTGAGTGGGAGATTCATTCTGTGTTTGTGTGTCTCTGTACTGTATCTGAGTGTGAGATTCATTCTGTATCTGTCCATAATTATTCTCTCAGATTACATTATGGTATTCAATACTGTAGCTTTAATATCTTAATGTTAAAGTAGTTTTTCTCATTATTTAATTGGTAAATATGGATACACTTTAGGATTTGATGCTGGAGGTTTTAATCAGATAATTTGTATGATTTTGGACTACTATTAAATCTGTATCTCTGTCAGTGTTGTTGTGAATGATAATATATCTTTCAACCTGATATGGTGACATTTTTGAATTGGTATATAATGTGTAGATCTGACTGCACTGAAGGAATTGATACTGCATCTTTAAGTTTTATTATAAGATTTTTGGACTCGTGTGTAATGTGTGCTCACAGAATTGACACTTTATCTTTAAATCTCATACTATGAGTTTATTATAAACTGGTATCTAATGTGTTTCTCAGGTTACACTGTCACAGCATTTCTCAATCTGATACTGTACATGAGTTTTGGACTTGCAATTTGTATTCGAATGGTACACAATTCGAATGGATACTTCATGTATTAAACTCACGTGTGTGTTTGAGAGAGTTTTGGGCTCGCATACAATTGGAATCTTGGGGTATCTGGGATTTAATTCATGGCTAAAGTTATCCTTTGTTGAAATTGACAATCTGAAAGCATGACTTTGGACTGGGATTTTTGTATCTCCCTGTCAGCGGGACTGAGTGAGGGGGAAATGGAACAGTGTCTGCCTCACCTGCACTGTTTGACTGTTGGATTGAAAATGTGTCTCTGGAACTTGGGATCAGTGTGGGACTGAATACTTCTGCTGTCTGAGACTGTGGAACTGATGACCTGTCTGTGTCTCTGTGCTCTGTGAGTGATAATGTACTTACTGTGTGTGAGAAGGAGCTGGCTGCACTGTTCCTTTGCCTCGGATGGAGGAAACTTCACATTCATTCTGGCTCCTTCAAGGGTTTGACTGTAAAAAGAAACATATATCTTGTAACTCAAGAACAGGTGAGGTAGAAAATACAGAAGTGATCAGTTTAATGTCTCTGTTAATAATTATTTTGAATATCCACAAATGAAAACCAGTGATACAAACGGTGTCAGTGTTTGACTCCACTGCAGTACTGCAGCACTCAGCTGCTGCACACCCGGTGTGTTGGGCGATTTTAAAACAATTTCGTGACATCGAGACAAAACTCAACTCCTGCACTGATCCATGAATGGGACTACCCGATGGGGCAGGGACCTTTGTACAGGTCAGGTTTCTAATCCCCTCTCCCATGGGACTAACCGTTCAACTGAAAGCAAACAGAAGCTGTTTAAAATATGTCCTTCACACTTCTCACCTGGTGCCTGCAATAGATGCTCTTTGTATAACTCCCCACATCCTTACTGTCCGGCTCTGTTTCCAATCTTCACTGTCCAATAACAATAAACAGGGTGAGACTGGAACTAAACCAGGAACATTCACTACTGGTTTGGGGAGAGAAAGCAGCAATGATTTTAAATAGCAGGTTCTTCCCATTCTCTCTCCCTTCCCCTGGACACACCCTGGACACACACAGCCCGAGAATGACCTCTCCCTTCCCCCTCTCACTCCATGTTCCGGGACCAGTTCCTGATCCACTCCGCCTCTTACAAACAGCCCCCGGACTCCCCCTGACCTTCCCCCGGACTCAATGCCGATCTCTGAGCCCATCTGCGGACACGGTCCCGAAGCGATGAGCTGCTGTAACGAGGCTGCTCTTTGCTCCCTTCCCCCGGGGGCCGTGATCTCTCCATTCCCGGCTGTTTTAAACCATCTTCTTCCGCTCACTGAGGGAATGGCGCCCACAGGCCGAGCTGGGGGAGGGGAGCGCGCATGCGCTCTTCTGCTCACCAACAATCAGCGCTGGGGGCGGGGCTGAGTCACGCATGCGCAGATATCTGGTTTAATTCCCAATACAAAAATCGATGGAAACTTTCCCCAATTGGAATTTTTCCGAGTCTGAGCAAAGGAAGTGGGTCTGGGGGAAAGGTCAGAGGGAATGGGGTCCACAGGCAGTGCAGGAACAGGCACCAGAATGGAAAACAGATGGGATTCCACCAGTGCCTCACGCTGGAATCCAGACTGACTTTACAATCTCTAACTATTAAACTAGATGTTTCCATCCCTGCTGTTTCTCTCGGTATCTTTTGATGGTAAAGAGACTTCCAGAGATAAAGTGGGCGGCTGTGGAATGAGCCAAAGTATCCTGCTCATTCTTGGCCCCTTTGCTGATAACTAAATGTGTTACTCCGAAACTGGAGGGAGGATTTCTCAAACCAATCCTGGAGAAACAGTGGAGGAAAGTAGGAGTCGGTGTATCTGACAGCAACAGACCCAGATTAATTTAATTGGAGTGAAACTCTCGGTCACTGAGAGTAATATCGAACAGCCCTGAGCTGCAAAACTCCAGATGATACAACAGGAAAAGAGGGTTCAATGTGGCCCATTGTTTCAGTCAATGTCTGCACTGTCCCTGAGTGTGGGATTAATAGTGTGTCTGTCCCTTGTACAATATCAGTGAGAGATGAGATTGCATCTTCTGTCTCTCCAACGGGATCTTTCTCGATAAAACGGAACTTTACCGGTCATTCTAAAACTAATACTGTTTACGTCTGCCTGTCAATGCGTCCCTCCGCTCGATCTCTCTCTCGCCGTGTGTTGCCCTCTCTCACTCTCTGGTGTTGTATATGAAGGTGGGATACTGCTATTGAGCGTGATATGGACACACTGATAGGAAGTGTAAGACTGATACTGTCCCTCTCTCTCTCTCTCTCTCCCTGGTGCTGGACATGAAGATGGGATACGTTCTGATATAAAACAGAGAGAATGAGATGTCCGGGCCGGGTCTCACTGTAACTGAGGATGTGGTCGGCTTCGGTCCCTGTTCGTCGTCATTATCTTTTCACAGATTCCGGGCGAGAGTCTCTGAGAGACGGTAACACTGGCGGATAAACTTTTAGTCGGTACTTTCAGTAATTTGTGTATCTGTACCCCTCAATCCCTTTGTTCCTCTATCCTGCTTAGACTCTTATTATCCAGGCAGTGTGTGATCTCCTTATTCTTCATTCTGTAAGTTTATTCATGTCCTCTTGCATTTTGACACATTCTACCTTTGTATTAACTGTACTCCCCAATGTGGTGTCATCGTCAAATTTTGAAATTGTCCTTCCGATTCCCGAATCCAAATCGTAATTTTAAATTGTGAACAACAGTGGTCCCAGCAATGATCCCTGTGTTAAACCACTTCTCAATTTTAGCCACTCTAATTAGCTACCCTTAACTCCTGTTCTCTGTTTTTTTGTTTTGTAGCCAGCTTGCTATCCATTTCGCCGCCTGTCCCCGACTCCACGTGCTCTGAACTTTGCCATGAGTCCACAATCGAAGACCTTCTGAAGATTCAGATGCATTACATCTACTACATTAACTTTGTCTACGCTTTCTATTACTTCTTCAAAGGATTTAATAAGGTTGGTCCTGTCCTTGTCCTGTTATTAGATTAAATCCTGGCCGCTTCACTTGCTCTTGATGTCCCCAGCTCTTTTCTTCGGCAGCAGCACGGCCTGGATATTAGTCGGCTCCCCGCCCTGAGCGATGGTCACCCGTCCCAGCAGCTTGTTGTACTACTCGTCGTTGCGGATGGACAGCTGCAGGTGTCTGGGGATGATGCGGGTCTTCTTGATGTCGCGGACCGTGTTGCCGGCCAGCTGGAGGATTTCAGCCGTCGGATCCTCGAGCACAGCAGCCAGATAGACCGGGGCTCCGGCACCCACACGTTCAGCATAGTTCCCCTTTCGGAGGAGCCTGTGAACACGGCCCACAGGGAACTGCAGTCCGGCCCGGGATGAGCGAGACTTGGCCTTGGCCCGAGGTTTACCGCCGGATTTTCCTCTTCCAGACATTTCCACAATCTCACAAACACTTTCAAAAAGAATGAAGAAATCCTCCCGCACTCGCCCTTCTTATACCTTCTGGAGGAGTACAGTGGGGGCAATTGTGATGGGTCTCTCTGAGTGTTTACACTGCCCGCTCACCCTCGCTGATATTCTATCTTTCAATTGCTGTAATATTGTCCTTTAGTAATATTGCTACTCATCCTCCTTTCCCTATTTCCCTGTCCTTTCATAAGATCTTACAGACTTGAATATTAAGCTGCCATTCGTGCCCAGCTTATAGTCAGGTCTCTGTAATGATTTAATATAATTATTTAACTTTACTCAATGGCTGATGTGAGCTGCGGCAAAATGTATTCCCAGCCGGTCAAGTATTGCAGGTATCGACTGTCTCTTCAGTCCGATATCAGGTGAAGAATTACTGGCTGGTGTGTAATTTCCATTGATTGGGGGTTGGCGTCATCTACTGGGCGGAAACGGGAACTGCAACAGAGCGAGAAAGGATCCGTCAGAAACCAGTTTCATGAAGGACAAAATCCAACAGCCTGCAGTGTCTGTTCAGGGTCTGATGTTTAGGAGCTATTTTATCATGGTTGATAGTCAGCGATGGTGGTATAGTGGTGAGCATAGCTGCCTTCCAAGCAGTTGACCCGGGTTCGATTCCCGGCCATCGCAGTTAATTTGCTTCCTTCAGAAACTGAAAGTTTGTTTTCGAATTTGATGCAGTCAGCTGGATATTGTTTCGAAAATATAAACCGCTGTAATTATGTTAAAATGTTTTCAACGTTCATTTATTTTCCCTTTCGAAGGAAC